>NW_025058803.1:0-6289 GCF_019279795.1 Protopterus annectens
AAAATTTACACCCCAGTGTTTACAGTTCCAAACTTACTGTAAAAACGGGTGTGCCCATCCCACCCTGGAAAACAATCTGATGATAAGCTGTGTTCACAGCATGGGCCAACACCCAGGTACAGTTCACATGTCACTGACACAATGGCAAGTGATGCACAGCACTGACACAATAGTCACCCAGGTGACTGGATGGGGGATGCAATACCCACCTGTGTGGGCAAATGCAGAAACTACAGGCCTGACCCACAATGCAGACCATTGTCATGTGGCCTGATGCCAAGGTTTACCCATCACCTACCCTTGTATAGCCTTCTGGCATGAATGACCACCACACAACCGTGCAGACATGCACCCATGCATGTCAGAACTGGCACCCTGTGTGTGTGTGTGTTGTATAGTGTGTATGTCCACATCCACATGCACTACACCCCCCAGGGCACAGTGAAGCATGATGTCTGATATCTGACACCCCCTCATACTCACTGCCCATATGACCTACATATGACCCATGTGGTGCATGTATTCCCTGCACATTGATGTGTTGTGGCAATCCCACTAGTGATGAGTTGCACTCCTGGCCCAGACAAGTGTGTTAATGTGTGTGCATCCCTGTGTGAGTGTTCCTGTGTTAATGCTGGCACCTGTTCATTATGCAGACAGGCATGTGTATGTCACCTACTGTATATCTACCATATCCCTGTTGCAGATGTCACTCACCATCACATATATACTCTGAGTGCTCTCTACCAGATGACCCATGTGGCGCATCCAGTAACTGCATTGAACTGTGACAGCACTACATAGCTGTCGGGGGTTGATACCCTGTGCTGGTAGGCATGTGACACAAACATGCTTCAGTTTTATCCTCCCACCCCTCCCTGACATGTATTCGCCTCTGTCTGCCTCCCCCACTCCCTCTCTGGTGGATGTGGAGGCCCACACATGCTTTGCTTAGGCAGCAGCATGTGTATTTTAAGTGATGCTCATGATCAACTGATGGCCTCTGCACAAATTGCAGCCTCTCCTAGCTGATTGCATGTGGAACAGCTGTGGTAACATTCCCATAGCCAATTGCATGGAAATGCACTCCAATACCTGGGAACATCATGGTGGTGTTGGTCCTTGTCTGTTACTGTGAGCAGGAACTAGAACTGTCATTTGGCAAACAACATCTCAGATGGGTTGGGGATTTACCTCTAACAACATACACTGTGGAAAGAGGGCAACAAACAGGAGGGGGATGTGCCTGACCTGACTACAGACTGTAAGTGCTGCTATACTGCATATGGAGTAATGTTGGTTTAACAGTTTTGTTTGGATATGCCTGTCGTACATGTCGCAATACCTGCCATGTCAGTTCCATGTATATGAGGAATCCCTATCTGCAGAGTCATCTGCAGACTGGGCAGTGTTGTGCCTTTGGTTTCATGTGTTAGCCATGATGCATCTATCTGTGGAATGCAGAAGGTAGTGTGATTGTGAAGGCCATGACAGTTACTGACTACATATTCCTCATTAGACATATGTTGCAACAAACCCAGTTACAATGGCAGATTTATGAGGGTATCACAGCAACATGTCTATACTGGCCGTGTCTATGTGCTGTCAGCTACACCTCTGTCAACCTTTGTACATATGTCATGCATGAAGTGGTGAATATGTGCTGTACACCGTAAATAGTGCCATCATATCTGATAACAAGCTAGTGATATATCAGATTGCTACACGTCATGTACAATAGGGGTTACATTTCATGCCATAACCTGGACATTCTGTGGATGTTTGTACAGTACTGAGGTCTGTGTAGTGATGGTGAATGTCGGCAGTGTGTGTATTGTTAATATGTACTTTGGCCTGTGTACAGACTGTGGTAGATGTCATTGTTCTAGCTCCCCTTCTATCTGATGTTACATGCTGCCACATTGTAAGGTACTGTTTTACCATACATGTTTGCAGGGCCATACACACACATGTCCCATACCACAGACAGTCATCAGACCAAACTGTGTAGCACCCAGTATATGTAGGTTCATTCTGTGAGTGGCACATATGAGGATGGTGTAGAACAGATAGTCCATATACTGTACTATTATGCTAGCGTACCATATGTGGCTGTGGCTGTGTTCACATTGGTTATGGTTATGCACTGTCACACAGATGTATCCTACCCTGTGCTGTGACATTTCTGTCAAGCCTGCTATATATGCAGGTACTGTACAATGATATCTTTAGGATGTCTGTCAGTAGGCAATGGCACACATGTTATGAGCAGATGTCACCTTCCACACACACCATGTCTGTGAAAGCTATCCCAATGACAGTTGCAATGTCTATAAATATACCTGCTATACATACCTGACATCCCCTTACACTATAACTTTGGGACTATAGGGGATGGGCTAGTTCTACACTCCATGTCCAGGACATATGGTGGAAATATATGGACATGTACTTATCCAGATAGCCATATATATATATATATATATATATATATATATATATATATATATATATATATATATATATCTGAGTACACATGTGTAGTACTTCCAGTTACCACTGTCACGGCAACCACCCACTATGAATCCCTACATCATGTGGGCGTATTCCCTGTACATTCCCTGTGTAATGGACATCCTTCCTGTGTGTGGGCATCAGTGTTACAGACAGCAGGTAGCAATACCTCTTACAGGAGAACCTGCACACTCAGGGCAGCCACATATATGTAGGAGGATCAGGACATACAGACAGACTATGAGTAGAGTGGTGTTATGCTCTGTATAGTACTGGTGTTACAGGGTGTGTGTGTGTGTGTGTGTGTGTGTGTGTGTGTACATACTAGTTTACCTTGGAATGCAGTCTGTTTGCATAGCTCACTACTGTGGGCCTATCCTCTAGCTGGACAGAGGTGTGCCTATCATGTATTGTCTGTCCACCACACAGGTCCTGTGTCGGATATTACACTGGCAGTGTGTGTGTTACATGCTGTCAGTACATGGCTACATCCATTTGTGCTCCTGATGTCTTATTCCTGGATAAGGGTATGTTGCAACACATCCTGTAACACCAGCAAGTTCCAGGGTGTGTAACAGCAATAGTGCGAGTATGGCCCTGTGTTCCTGCCTTTGTCCTCCACATATATGGCAGGCTTTGTCCTGCTGTGATACGGATGGGGTTGTTAGGTAATGGCCTATCATTAATTACTGCTAGCATTCCTTCTATCATCCCAGTCATAACGTGGACTCCCACAACATTTGTTGGCCTGGGTCCATACATGTGACAGATACATTGACATTACCACAAGTAATAAATGTCCCCCTAGGGCTTGACTACAGGGTGTAATTGGAGGCTGCTGAACTACATCTGATATTGCTGATTGTTATTTATTTTTCAGGCAAATCCTTTGTCTACTGTTGTACGAATTGAAGGGCTTGGCCTGGACACCATAGTATGTTATATATCCACACTGTCTGCATCTACTGTTTTATGTGGGCCTTGCATCCATCACTGGTTATATACACCAAATTCTATGTGCTGTCAGTAATGGCATACGTTATTGTATGGTACACAAATAAAGGTTGTCTGTGTATACATACCTGTGTGTCATGTCATGTCCTTTGAATTGTGAGTGGGTATATGTGTAATGTAAGTATTCCCTTTGTGGGGCTGGTTGCCACACTACACATGCCACAGGTACCAGTTACAGGGCTTGTGGCTGAGGGATATACATTTAAACCAGTATGTCCAAACTACATCTACATATGTATGGCTACTAATACCCTTTGTCTGTGTATATGTGTAAGTACCCATATATCTCATATATCTTATCTTATATATATATATATATATATATATATATATATATATATATATATATACTTGCACATGATTGTCAATGTATAGATGTGTGTGCATATCTGTACCGTTGTAATGTGTACCCCTTCAACATTGTACATTCATTGCGGTACAATGACTTTTCTGCATGATATGTTACAGATATTGCCCAGACATGTACAGGTGACTTGGATTACTATAGCTGTGTTGTGGTGGGTCCTGACGTCAAGTACTGCATGTACTGGATATTGGATTCCACAGCATATCTGTTAGGGCTGGGGGGGTTACATAGCAGTAATTACCAGGTGTCCCTCATTTGTGCCCCCACCCCCATTAAATGTGCTCATGGTCTGTTTTTTTGTACGGAGTGGGCCAGGAGTCTGTTCTCATGTGGAAATCATATACACATGTCTATCTGTACCAACTTATACACTAATATATCTTATTATATATTTAAGTAGTTTTCCCTTGATATATTAAGGATAATATGTTTCTGTATGTACTTGGGGAATATATATGTTGGCATTCTGTGTGTTTCAATTTGAACTTTCATGATTTTGGTTGCAATTTTGGGCTTCAATTTTTTTTAATTCTGCATTATAATATATATATATATATATATATATATATATATATATATATATATAAAATTATATTTTAAATATATAGAGGATAGAACTGACATTGATATAGTTCTATATGTATATGTTTATACATATATATATATATATATATATATATATATTTATATGTCTATATATATATATATATATATATATATATATATATATATGGATATATACACTGAACATATTTATCTATGTACAATTGCTGTTATATGCTTATTTGTGAGTCATACGTACACATATATATACCTATAGCTGTCTACATTTACAGATGTATATCTGTCCATACATGCTCGCCTTATATGTGTGGCCTGTACCTCATTCTCTTGGAAGTTGACATGGATGACCTTAGGACTAAGGTCATTCATTCGTGCTGACATGTTCGTGTTTCAGACTTATTATCTCCTTCAATATATGTGTTCTACTACATATCACTGTGGAACTTGCAATGTTTTAAGTGTATTAGAGTAATATATGACAGATATCCCTATCTTTACCCACATTATGGCGCACTATGTCCGGGATTCATGCATTAAGAGGTTGCGTGGTGTGATATTACTACATTTCCTGTGCTGTTGACTGATTGTGCTGGATGATATGTATGTGAAATAAGTGGGTATTTACATCTGTCATGGTTTGCTGTTAAATCACGTAGTGTATGATGTGCAGGGTCCTGGGTTTGGGCCTTGCAGAGGCTGTATATTTGGTTGCTGGGCAGAACACGCATCGATACAGAGTGAGTTTAAAGGCATTTGAGCGGTTTAGCGTGTGTGCGGTTTCACAGAACTAAGCAATGTTAACCTAGTTGTTTCCTTACACTGCTAGCATCTACTTTGCTTAATCTATGTAGGCAATGCTTACCTATGTAAATACACATCACACGCTTAAAATGCTTATCCATGCTTACTACTGTGTTTGTGCTTACACCTGCTTACTAGTGCTTAGGTTATAGGTTCATAGGTTCATAGGTTCATACTAGGCTATCTGTAGGGCATTTATACTAGCCAGAATGTGTTTGGCTTTACCCATTTTAAATTTATTTTGCTATGCCTTTTTGGTTAGTATACTGTTCCTCTGTCTAACAGTGAAACAGAAGTGATACCATAAATCTTCTATACTCATGTCATTATGACACTTCACATGTGCATTGAAGGCAGTACTCCAAATGTAAATGTATTTAGTAGGTTATACAGCACAGTGATGTTAACATACATTTTACATGGAAAATAGAATGTGCTGCAGTGGGACTCGAACCAGAATGCGTGTTTGGTAAAGCTCTGCCCCCTACACTATTGCTGTTCTGCTTCATTTTCATATGTCTACCATAATGACATACCCATGTTCCTTCCCTGGCCCCTGAGCAATCAGCATCCATCCATTCTCCAGTTGCTAGCCTGCCATACCCCTCCACATTTCCTCTCCATCTCGGTACTCCTCCAGTATACTGTCCCCCCAAGCATCTGCAGGCTCTTCATCCATTTATTCCCAAAACTTCCCGATCCTCCCGATACTGGTGGACATCGATGTGACTCAACTGTTGGTTCATCCAAGCAGACCTGTTGTTTTGTCAAGTAGACCTAGCTGTCACTGTTTCTCCACTGGTAGCATCCTGCCAGGGTTTTGTAGCAGTGGTTTGCTCCCTGGCCAGCCCATCTCCTGGTTCCCCGATCCAACCCCCGGTGTGACATACTGTGCATGAAGCGCCACACACCCACAGTGTGCACCATATATCTTTTGTATTATGCAGGACTACTGTTCTCACAGTATGATTGGACAGGCATGTTCTGTGATGCACATACACTGCTCATAATACTGTGGTTGAGCAATGG
>NW_025058804.1:0-4886 GCF_019279795.1 Protopterus annectens
AAAAGTCACAAAACAGTCTGCGGGGACAAAATTCCCTATGTCTTTATTTATGAGGTCCATTATGATCCTCTCCATGGCTTTGCAGATAAGGCTTGTCAAGCTAATGGGCCGGTAATTTCCAGGGTCGGTGGAGGCACCGCCTTTGTGAAGTGGTACCACAGTTGCAGTGCGCCACTCCCTGGGTACGTATCCAGAGGTAAGACTTTGATTAAACAGCTGTCCTAGCTGTGGGTTTAATTCCTCATTGAGTTCATGGAGCACACAGCCGGGGACACCATCAGGTCCCATGGATGCTGTGTTTTTTGCTTTGGAGAGCAGTTCTCACTTGGGCGCTGGAGATGTTTGGGGGGCTGCAATCGTTTGGTATAGATATCTCTCCTTTTGGGGGGGGGGGGGGAGAAGTTTGCACTGAACCTGTCAGCCAGTATGTTGGCAATGTCTGTAGGATCAGTAATCTTCACATCATTTTGAACTAGCTCTGAGCATATCTGGGAGTTTCCTCCCAGGTTTCTAACATAGCTAAAGAAGGCCTTATGATTGTCTTTTGAGTCTTTAGCTATTTTTCTCTCGAAATTTGCTTTGGATGATTTTATGAGAGCTCTTAGTTTTTTACTTATAGTGATCAAGGGTGTCTTACCTTTTAAGGATTTTGCTCTATCTTGTAGTAGCTTCCTCCTTTTGTTGTAGAGTTTGTTTATGGCTGGGGTCCACCAGACTGGATGCTTGCCTTTGGTACAAAGAGTCTTTGTTTTGCTTGGGATTGCCTTATCCATGCAGTCCTGCAGGTGCTGGTAGAAGGCATTTGTAAGTGATTCAGCGGCTTGAGTACTGTTTTCCGCCAGCTCGGGGCCTTAAAGGAGACCACACTAGTCTTTAGAAGTGTGAAGTCGGCTTTTGAGAAGTTCTTTACTGTGGTCTTTTTATTTCAGGTGGGGTGGGATGAGGACCTCCAGCGAGATTAGTTTGTGGTCTGATCTCACCAGTGAGGGGTACACCTCCGGTGTTGAACATTGTGCTCCCATGTTCGTGATGATGAGATCAAGTATGTTATCTCCTCTTGTGGGGATGGTGACTAGTTGTTCCATGGCATTTGAGTTTATGAATTCCAGGAACTTTTGGGCTAGGGTGTTTGGGCTTGAGTAGTGTTCCCAGTCTATATTAGGGTAATTGAAGTCACCTAGTATGATGGTGTTTGGTGATACATTTATCCCTCTAGTGTTTTCAGGAAGGCCATGTGAGGTTCCTGAGTTTGTGAGGGTGGCCTGTAACATGCTACAATTTGCAGAGCAGTCTTGCCTATGGTTAATTGCACCTGGATGGTCTCCGATGCATCGTGCGTTGCCACCAGTCTTGAGGTGTGGGTGTCCTTGATGAATATGGATACCCCCTCCTTTCTTGGTATTGTCCAGATTTTGGGGCGGACGCATGATATGAGGTAAAACCTGATAGCGGGGTGCTCTCAGGAGCCTTGAACCAGGTTTCTGTCACAGCACAGACATCGATGTTCTCCATACTGAGAAGGGCCTCGAGTGCGTGCATTTTGAGATTTAGACTTCTGGCATTGAGCAGCATTACCCTTAGTTTTTTCCTTTTTGTGTTCTAGGGTGGTAGGTTTAGAATTTGAGCCTTGCCTAAAAAGGCACTATGGGGTGGCAAGAGCCTTTGCCAATATCCGGAATCCCAGGGTGACAGGTGCAAGCCGTCCCTTGCAGCGTGGCTTGTCCAGCATGTCATCCCAGGCAGACAGACACTGGATCCCCTTTGAATGACACCAGTGTTTAAGCCAATTGTTAAAGCTGATCATCTTATCTCTGTATTGTGGCATCATTCTTGGTGAAGGTAGGATACTGCTCAAGGTCAGGGTCATACCTGTCTGGGCTACATAATCAGAGAGCTCCTCAATGTCTCTTTTCATGTAGTCCAAGGAGGTGCGTCTCAGGTCATTTACACCAGCGTGGACAATGACTGAATCATATTTGTACCTGCTGTTGAGAGACCTGAGTGCTTGCGTTATGTGGCGGATTCTAGGCCAGACAGGCAGCTTACTGTGACCTTCTCCTTACTCAGTCTGGTGAGCGGACGTCAGTGTGTCTGACTATGGAGTCACCAATGACTAGTGTGTCTGGCATTGTGTTTGGCCTTAAGGGCTGTGACTGTTTGACACTCTGACTGTGAGGTCTATGTGTTGCAGGTGTTGTGTTCTGAGGTGGTGGTTGTTTGGGTGTCTGCTTTGGTGGCCTCTGCTGTTTTGGTAGATTTTTGATCAGAGCCTCCGAGTATGTCTTTGTGTGTTTATGTGTATGATTTGAGGTTGTAATGGTAATATGTGAGACTGGGTCTATAGTGTGTGGTAACCTTCTCCTCCTGACTGGTCTTGCCAGTCCTATGTTGAGAGAGCTCAGCCTCCAGTTGGGCCCTGTAGTTGCATCTCGCATGTATTTGTGTTTTGTGGGAGGAGGAGAGGGTTGTCTGTGTACATGAGGCAATTGTAACATTGCCTCAATATTCCCAGGTTCACCAGCTGAGCAGGAGAGGACACTAGCAACTGATCCCTCGACATGCTAGAAGGAATAGACAAAAAAAACTTTAAAAAAGATTCCGGGGGACGTGGGTGACCGAGAAATGGGGGGTTGCCTTTTTGGGGTACTATCTATGACAAGAGTGCCGTATCAAGGTAATAAGTACTGTAGGAGCAAGTGCTACGTTTAACAGATAGAGAATAGTCTACTTGGAGTCAAGTAGAGATGATCTTTTTAATTATAGGATACGCTGATTAGATCAGTAGTATAGTTCGAGGAAGGTAGTTTTAAGGGAAAATTTGAAGAGTGGACTTTAGGTAGCCCGAATAGTTTAAACCTGCTTAACCGGTGCTGACCTAGAGTGCATCAGTAGCAACTCCGCTAAATCGGCTAAATCCTAAATTGCGCTAAAGCGTGCTTTATAGCAGGGGGCTGGAAAAGACAGGAAATGACCCAAATTGGCCAACAAACCACAAGTCACTGCCCTAAACCACTCCTCCGAGGACAAATTAAGGAGTTATGGAAATGACCCCTAGTGGCCAATAAAACTACAGTTTCAAGTCAGTAACCACCTCTCCGGGGCAGGGGAAACTGCTCAATGTTAGTCACTGCCACTGATAAACACAGAGACCCTCCTTCAGCCCAAGCAAAAATGGCCTCACAGAAACTTTCAAACAGTTCAGGAACAGCAAGCCTGTAACTGAACTTTTTTAACTCTCAGAAAAGTGGGAATAAAGCAAGATTTTTTTTTTTTTTTTTTTTCAGAGATAGCAGAGGTTCACAAGTAATATCAAGTTATAACAGTGCAGTAAATGACCCCACACAAGAGTGCTAGGTCAAGGACAGAAAATATGCAAGTTTTAAGAAAAACGATTTAAAATTAAGTGCAAACAGGAAATTCAGCAAACAGCTTTTGGTTGTGCTCTAAATACAGCTACTAATACAGAAATCAAGTTTAACAAGCCAGAAAATGCTCAAGCTAGGCAGCTATGCAGAAAAACTTAGCAAATAAACAGAGACACAATACTTAAAATCGCAGAAGTGGCACCCTTCTTCACTCAGCATTTGTTCCTCTTGGAGGGTGCTTCACCAACAGCCAACAAGCCTGAAAAGACGCTCAAACCATGAGGCAACTAGGTTTAAGAGAGGAAGATGAAGGAGTTATGGAAATGACCCCTAGTGGCCAATAAAACTACAGTTTCAAGTCAGTAACCACCTCTCCGGGGGGAGGGAAGCTGCTCAATGTTAGTCACTGCCACTGATAAACACAGAGACCCTCCTTCAGCCCAAGCGAAAATGGCCCCACACAAACTTTCAAAAACTTCAGGAACAGCAAGGCTGTAACTGACCTTTTTTAACTCCCAGAAAAGTGCGATAGAAGGAAGATTTTTTTTGTTTTTGTTTTTTACAGAGATAGCAGAGGTTCACAAGTAATATCAAGTTATAACAGTGCAGTAAATGACCCCACACAAGAGTGCTAGGTCAAGGACAGAAAATATGCAAGTTTTAAGAAAAATACGATTTAAAATTAAGTGCAAACAGGAAATTCAGCAAACAGCTTTTGGTTGTGCTCTAAATACAGCTACTAATACAGAAATCAAGTTTAACAAGCCAGAAAATGCTCAAGCTAGGCAGCTATGCAGAAAAACTTAGCAAATAAACACAGAAAAATACTTAAAATCTCAAAAGTGGCTCCCTTCTTCTCTCAGCGTTTTTTCCTCTTGGAGGGTGCTTCACCAACAGCCAACAAGCCTCAAAAGACGCTCAAACCACGAGGCAACTAGGTTTTAAGAGAGGAAGATGAAGGAGTTATGGAAATGACCCCTAGTGGCCAATAAAACTACAGTTTCAAGTCAGTAACCACTCTCCCAGGAAGCTGCTCAATGTTAGTCACTCCACTCATAAACACAGAGACCCCCCTTCAGCCCAAGCAAAAATGGCCTCACAGAAACTTTGAAACAGTTCAGGAACAGCAAGGCTGTAACTGAACTAGTTTAAGTCACAGAAAAGTGGGAAAAAGCAAGATTTTTTTTGTTTTGTTTTTACAGAGATAGCAGAGGTTCACAAGTAATATCAAGTTATAACAGTGCAGTAAATGACCCCACACAAGAGTGCTAGGTCAAGGACAGAAAATATGCATTAGAAAAAGTTTAAAATTGCAAACAGGAAATTCAGAAACATTTGGTTGGAAAGCTACATACGATCAGTTTAAATTAAGTGCAAACAGGAAATTCAGCAAACAGCTTTTGGTTGTGCTCTAAATACAGCTACTAATACAGAAATCAAGTTACTTAACTAAGCCAGAAATGCTAAGCTAGGTAGCTATCAAAGCTGAAAAGACCAAGTCAAACCACAGGACTTCCCAAA
>NW_025058805.1:0-6014 GCF_019279795.1 Protopterus annectens
AAAAAATTTCCCTGGTGCAAAAACACAAAAATTTGGCTCAAACCTGGGCCCATACCCCAAAAAGGTTTTGTCCTGACTTATGACCCCCTGCCTCTGGGTAACCTGTGTGAATCTGTACAGCTGTGAGGTATTGCCATGGCAAGATAAGGCCATACTGTCATGTCGATGGATGTACAAGTATGGGATACTCTGCCACCACTGTACCAAGGTGCTGAACTGGTTACACAGACCCAGCAGCAGGTGTCTGCAGTTCCCCCTCCAAAATGGCATTAGTTTGCAGGAATATGTAGGCAGTTGACCACAATAATGGACACAGCTGCATTCACCCTGTGTACTCCAGGACATCACTGCGAGCAAAAATGCCTACCTGACAGTACTTGAGGACATAAAACATCACAGTGTATAACACTAAACATGTCTGCATATCTCTACTAAAACCAGTACCATGTAGCAGAAGCAGCACAGACACAATAACCTACAGTACCGACTATTCCTTGCCCAGTTTGACATGCCAACTGATCTACAGATATCCTGCAGAAACAGTTCACTAGCTGTAGGTGTAGAATACAAAAGTTTGCAATGGAGTACACTCTACCTGGAATGGATCCACACATGCAATACAGAAGGGCATACTGGGCATGCTCACAAGAGAAATAAAGGGCCCAATGTCAGAAAAAACCCATACTGAAAGGTCATACTGGGCATCTCACACACTTAAACAAATGAAGCCCATGTCTGCCAACAACAGTGGACCATACATATCTAGCAGTTGCAGATGTTAGTGCATACACTCCTCAGTATGCACCAGTCATGCTTTGTACACACATTGGATAGGAATACACACATATCCAAGGACAACACACTATATATAATATGCCAAATGTACACATAGATAGATGTGTGGAAGAGAGTGACAGTGACAAAGAACCTTCCATCATGAAGCCTGTTCCACCCAACACACAGCCAAATGGCTACAACCACATGCTTTGTAAATGTCACTCACTGCAGACATTAGCCACTGGTATCCCTCGGCATTACAGACTCTGGGTGCTAGTGCTAACTGTGCAACATGACTGTACAAGGCAGTAGTCATTTAGCAGTTGTATACACGTCCTGGGGAAAATAAACCTTGTGTGTTTTAGTTGGTGTTCTACCTCTAGATGAATGGGTTATGGCCCATGCACACACACTGCCCTCTCATGCCCACATGGCAAGCCCTGATGTCACACTGAAATACACCTTTGGGAAAGGCCCAGTAATCTAGTGGCATGTCTGAACCAATTTTAGTGTGATATAGTTAGGTAGGAGTTCTAATCCCAGATGTTGGGGCATGAGGCAATGCTTTTAGGCTAGTCACACTCACCAATTCAAATGCCCTACTTTGGCAAGCCTGCTGATGTCATTCACTTTGAAATGCACCTTTGGGAAGGTAGCCCAGAATCTCGTGGACATCCTATAACTAATGCTGATGTAATAAATAGGTAGGAGTTCTAATCCCAGACATGGCAACTGGGGTGTGTGTTTGTGTGTGTGTGTGGTGTCTGTGTAGCAATGTTTTAGGCTAGTCACACCCCCTACAATTCAAATGCCCTACCTGCTGTGTCATTCACTTTGAAATACACTTTGGGAAGGAGTAGCAAAAAAAACTCTGTGGTGCATCCTTAACTGTGTAATGCTGTAGTGTGGTAAAATAGTTAGTAGGAGTTCTAATCCCAGACATGGCAATGTGTGTGTGTGTGTGTCTGTGTAGGAAGCAGTGCTTTTTAGGCTAGTCACGCCCACGACAATTCAAATGCCCTACTTTGGCAAGCCTGCTGATGTCATTCACTTTGAAATACACCTCTGGCAAAGGCAGAGCCCAGTAATCTCAGTGGCTTGTTCTATAACTGCAGAATGCTGTAGTGTGATAAACTAGTTAGGTAGGAGTTTTAATCCCAGACATGGCAACTGTGTGTGTGTGTGTGTGTGTGTGTGTGTGTGTGTGTGTGTGTGTGTCTGTGTTTGTCATTCGTGTGTGTGTGTGTATCTTTGTCTGTGTAGGGCACAGAGCTTTTTAGGCTAGTCACACTCACTACAATTCAAATGCCCTACTTTGGAAAACCTGCTGATGTCATTCACTTTGAAATACACCTTTGAGGAAGGAATAACCCACAAATTTCTGTGGTGCATCCTATAACTGTGTAATGTTGTAGTGTGATAAACTAGCTAGGTAGGAGTTCTCTTCCCACACATGATGTGTGTGTGTGTGTTTGCTTGTGTAGAGAGCAATGCTTTTGAGGCCATTCACAGTCACTACAACCCCATTGCCCTTCTTTGGGCAGCCTGCTGATGTCATTCCCTTTGAGATACATCTTTGGGGAAAGAATAGCCCAGTAATCTCCATGGCATGTCCTATAACTGTGTAATGCTGTACTGTGATATAGTAGTTAGGGGTTCTATTCCCAGACATGGCAAGTGTGGTGTTTTGCTGTGTAGGGAGCAATGCATTGAGGCCATTCACAGTCACTACAACCTCCATTGCCCTTCTTTGGCAAGCCTGCTGATGTCATTCCCAGTGAAATACCCCTTTTGGGGAAAGAGTAATCCAGTAATCTCTGTGGTGCATCCTCTAGCTAATGCTTAGTGTGATATAATAGTTTGGTAGGAGTATTCCCAGACATGGCAAGTGTAAATGTTTGTGTGTTTGTTTGTCTGTGTGGGGCAATGCTTTTGAGGCCATTCACAGCACTACAACTCCATTGCCCTTTTTTGGGCAAGCCTGCTGATGTCATTCCCAGTGAAATACACCTTTGGGGAAAGAGTAGTCCAGTAACCCCTGGCATGTCCTATAACTGCTGTAGTGTGATAAATTAGTTAGGTGAGAGTTCTAATCCCAGACATGGCAACTGTGTGTGTGTGTGTGTGTGTGTGTGTGTGTGTGTGTCTGTCTGTCTGTGTGTGTGTGTGTGTGTGTGTGTGTGTGTGTGTGTGTGTGTGTGTCTGTGTTTGTCATTAGCCTGTGTGGAGGTGGCTGGGGTGGGTGTAAAAACTGGACTCATTCTGGAGTGGGTTTTGCAAATTTCTTATATGCTGGGCTTATTATATGTCACAGTGTCCACCTTATAAGGATAAGAGATGGTAAATAGCCGAGAGGCTGGAGTGCCAATCCATACCCCTACATGTGACATCAAGGCCTGGCAAACAAAGTAAGCAACCCTTGTATAACCAGAGAACAGTCTCTGCCCATGTCTCATGCACAAGCACACTTGGCTAGGCAACAGCTGCTATGTCTGTAGTACCCTGCATATTGTTCACAGATAGTAACCATGGTGTGATTGTAGTGGACAACAGAGGGCATGGCACCCTGTCCCATCACTACAATAGGCACATCATTTCAGACAGTGCACCTTCACTATGTTCCCCATTGAACACCTGCAACAACTGTGGTGCCATCAAATGTGACCCTCAAAGGGCATACCATGCCTTAAACACATGCCCTGTATGGACAGATGCCACTGACACCAGTGAATACCTGTATCATGCTATCAATGTAGGTGCAGGGTCAACCTGGTGTACATTACCAGTTCCCACCACATGAGGCCAGGACTGGCACATCTGATGATAACAATCTATGTACACAACATGGGACAGACACCCCAAGTAAAGTTCCACATGTCACTGAACATGCATGTGGGATGTGTGCACATCCCAGACACCATCCATGTCATGTACTATAGAACACATACATGGCAAGCATTGCACAGAAATTGGCCACACACAGAACCCAGGTGACTGGATGATGAATACAATACCCACCTGTGTGGGCCAATCCAGACACTACACCCCTGAGCCACACTGCAGACCATTGTCATGTGGCATGATGCCAAAGTATACCCTTTACCTAGTCTTGTATAGCCTTTTGGCACAGTCATCCACTACACACCCGTGAAGCAATGCACCCATGCATGTCAGTACTGGCACCCTGTGTCTGTGTGTGTAGTGTATGATGCTTTCGACCACATTCCCCTCACTGCAACTCTCATTGGCCTACTGAACCATGCTATCTGATGTCAGACACCTTCACATACCCTTTGCCCATATAACATCTGGATACCCTGTGGTGCATGTGATACCTGCTACTATTCTGGCAAACTAGCTAGTTAGGAAGCCTATTCCTGACCCTGCCAATGTGTCAATGTGTGTGAGTCCCTGAGACGTGAGGCTGTGTTGACGTTGACACCTGTTTATGTGGACAGACATGTGTACTACACCTACCTTATCGCTACTATATCACTGTTGCAGATTTCACTCACCATCAGATTTAACTTTGGACAACTCACTGATATGTAAGCTATGTGGTGCATGCAATAACTGCATAGACATGTGCAAGCAATACAGAGTCAGTCAGGGGGTTGAAACCTTGTACTGGTAGGTTTTACTCTCCCACCCCCTCCCTGACTTACTTTGTCTCTCTCACTCCCTCTCTGGTGGATGTGGAGAGGTACACCTGCTTTGCTTAGGCAGCAGTTTGTGTTTTGTAAATGATGCTCATGATCAGCTGATGGCCTCTGCACAAATTGCAGTCTCCCTCTAGCTGATTACATGTGGAACAGCTGAGGTAACATTCCCATAGCCAATTGCATGGAAACACACTCCAATATTTAGGAACATCATACTGGTGTTGGGCATTTTCATTCACTGTGAGCAGGACCTACATTTGGTGTTTGGCAAACAGCATCAAAGATGGAATTGGGATGTACCTCTAACAACATTCACTGTGGAAACAGGCCAACAGACAGGAGGGGGGATGTGCCAGACATGACTACATAATGTAAGTGTTGCTCTTCTGCATTTGGAGTAATGTCGGTTTAACAGGGTATATGTGGATATGACTGGTCTACATGATTTAATACCTGTCATGACAGTGTTATGTGTTTGAGGAAGCTCCCATCTGTAGGGTTATCTGCAGACTGGACAGTGTGTGGAGCCTTTTGTTTTTTGTGTTACTCACAGAACACTCATCTGAGACCTGCAAAAGCATAGTTTGAGGATTACAGTCAGTACATGGTGACAGCCATGAGGGTTACTGACTTCATATCCCTCATAGGACATATGTCACAACAAACCCTGGTATGGCAGTAAATGTATGAGGTTATCACAGCAACATGGCAATATTGGGCCAGTGATTGTAGCTCCAGCCACAAATCTGTCATCCTTTGTATATATGTCATGCAGTAAGAGGTGCATATGTTCTGTACACCATTATTTATTGACATCATACCTGATAACAAGCCAGTCAGATATCACACTGCTAGTCATGTTATGTATAGTAGGAGTTATTTTTGAGGACATAACTTGGGCATTCTGCGGTTGTGTGCACAGTACTGGGGTCTGTGTACTTATGGTGATTGTCAACAGTATGTGAATAGCACATACATACCTTGGGCTGTCTACAGGCTGTGGTAGATGCCATTGTCCTTGGTCCTGTTCTATCTGATTTTACATACTGCTCCAGTGTATGGTACCCTATTGGCGCACATGTCTGTAGGGCCAGACACACACGTGTCCCATACCTCAGAGAGGCATCGGACCACACTATGTCATGAACAAGTGTATGTAGGGTTAGTGTGTGACTGGCACATATGAGGATGGTGCTTATCAGACAGGCCATATAGTGTCATATTAAGCTTGCATACCATATGTGGCTGTGGTGGTTCACATTGGTTGTGGTATGCATTTTCACAGGTGTCTGTTATGTGCTGTGACATGCCATAGAGCTGCTATATGCAGGTACATGTGTTCCCCTACAAAATGTAGTCCAGTGTTGTGGCAGTCTGGTAGTTTGCAATGTTTGTACATGCCTAGCAGCCTAGTGTAATTACCCAGTGTGCTGTTATGTCCAGTTATTTGCAAGACATACTGCCAGGCCATAACTGCTGTGTATTTCTGACAAAGCAGTGGATTCTGTACAGATGATGTCACTAACTACTGGTAGTATGTGGCCATGTGACCTCTGCACACCCGAAATTTTTGGC
>NW_025058806.1:0-6437 GCF_019279795.1 Protopterus annectens
CCATTTTTCCCTTTTTGTACGTACCAGCAATAGCAGGAGGCTACTGCAGCACAGGGCAGATTCACATGAAGGCAAGGCATCTGTGGTCAGCAGTGGTAAGATGCTTCACATTCACTAAATGCACAGATATTGGCAACATTGTTGCAGACAGCTTAGGTGCAGGTACATTCTCCTACACAAGTGGAATTAGTTATCACAGATGAATGTAACCTCCCTATCATCTCACATGTCCAGTTGAGGGCCACCCTCAACAGCAGAACACACAGCATCACTGTTACAAAATGGTATCCCTGGATGTGTGATACGTTCACCCCTAGAGGACATAGCACCACATTACAGACTGATAGTAAACCCTGGCCATACTACAGGATATGTACCTGAACAGTGCCATACATACACAGTGGTCCGACACCAATGAGGAGGAACCTCTACTTACCCTGTGAACTACTGCATCATATGCATAACTGGCCTTGTGTTTTAAGCTATGGAAGTTTTAAGTATGGACGACATGTACAGCAATATTACATATATATATATATATATATATATATATATATATATATATATATACATATATATCAGGAAACAACCTATCTCATGGACCTACCTATAGACAGTGAACTATGATACATTTGGAGGTTTCACAGTAAACACAGTATTAACCTGCTACTTTGCATTACCTGTGTTTGTGTCAGCTGTTGCTGTGTCAGTGGTGCTACTTGCTGTTTGCTGCTGCTGCTGGTTTTGTTGCTGCTCTTTCTCTCTCTGTCTCTCTCTCTCTCTCTCTCTCTCTCTTCTCTGAGGTTTGTGCAATGAATGTATTGCACGTGTGGAGTGTTAGTACTGGATGCTTTTGCAGGTATCTGCATAGGTCCATGTGATGGCCTCTGCACCAATTGTAAGGCAGCATTTGCTAATTGCATGCAGCCAGTTGTGTACTGATTGCATGTCTCACTGTGATTTCAGGACAGTGCTATAAAAGGGTATGTGAGATAGGCGTTGCCCTTTCAGATTGTCAGGGCGTGGACCATGCTGGTATGCTGTCAACAGTGTTCTGTGAGTGTGAAGGTTAGTAAGTCTCTCATGCTTCATGCTGTGTTGTAAATTCAGGTTGCTGCATTTCTCTCACCTGTTCCCTGTAGTGAGTGTGTATGCATACTGACACCTACAACTATATTTCATATGAATATATATATATATATATATATATATATATATATATATATATATACATATACATACTTTCATACATGTACATTAGCTGACATTATTGGGTACAAGCTAACAATTAGCAGGGCTGTTTCTGTTAACACTAAACTAGTATGGGAATCCAGTAATTGGGACAGTATAAGTCTACCTGACATGCTTTGGGTAGTACACATCCTATATTGCCTTTATCTTCATTCCTACTATTACATGTTCTACTTATTTTAGCACTATATTCCTGTATGAGAGTCATGGCTTACTGGTAGTCATACAGACTAGTGTTACAGGTCTTGTGGTAGGGCCTAATAGTATGCTTTTATTTTGCTTTCAAATTGAGTACAGGGCCTATCAATCAAGTGCTGGAGGCACCTTTAAGCAGTTAAAGGGTTAGTAGGTCTCACAGTTGTCAGGCTGTGTTGCAGATTCTGGTTGCTGCATTTATCTTGCCTGTTTCCTGTAGTGAGTGTGTATGGATACTGACACCTACCACTATATTTCATGTGTATTTATATACATATATATATATATATATATATATATATATATATATATATATATATATATGTATATATATATATATATATATATATATATATATATATATATATATATATATATATATAGTGTACATATACATACTTTCATATATGTACATTACCTTACATTATTATGTACAAGCTAACAATTAGCAGGGCTGTTTCTGTTAACACTAAACTAGTATGGGAATCCAGTAATTGGCATTAAAATCCACCTGACATGCTTTGGGTAGTACACATCCTATATTGCCTTTATATTGATTCCTACTATTACATGTTATATTTATTTTAGCACTATGTTCTTGTATGAAAGTCATGGCTTAGTGGTAGGTCATACAGACTAGTGTTACCAGAGTCCGGGGTTCGAGACTGACAGTGGGGCTTTTTTTTCTTTCAGGATGAGTACAGGACCTGTCAATCAAAGTGCTGAAGCCACCTTTAAGCAGTTAAAAGGGTTTGTAAGTCTCACAGGAGTCAGGCTGTGTTGCAGATTCTGGTTGCTGCATTTATCTTCACTGTTTCCTGTAGTGAGTGTGTATGAATACTGACACCTACCACTATATTTCATATGTATTAATATATATATATATATATATATATATATATATATATATATATATATATATATATATATATGTATATGTATGTGTACATATACATACTTTCATATATGTACATTACCTTACATTATTATGCACAAGCTACCAATTAGCAGGGCTGTTTCTGTTAAAAAAACTAGTATGGGAATCCAGTAATTCAGGCATTAAAATTCTACCTGACATGCTTTGGGTAGTACACATCCTATATTGCCTTTATATTGATTCCTACTATTACATGTTATATTTATTTTAGCACTATGTTCTTGCATGAGAGTCATGGCTTAGTGGTAGGTCATACAAGCTAGTGTTACTGAGGTCTTGGGTTGGAGACTGACAGCGGGAATTTATTTTTCTTTCAAACTGAGTACAGGACCTGTCAATGAAAAGTGCCTAAGGCACTTTTAAGCACTTAAAACCAGGTCTGCGCTGTTGCTGGAGCTCACGCATGCACACTAGCGGTGAGCTCTGCGCACACAAGCGCACACCCGCGCTATTTTCTTTGAAAGAAAAGAAAAAGGGGTGACAGGAAAGTGGTGAAAAGGGGTCACAAAGAGGGTAAAACAGTAGGGAAACAAGCTTGGAATTTGCAGGAAGGATGTAGGTGAGGCCCATAGCTGCCCATGTCTTTCTCAGCAACAGCTGTGCATTTGTATGCAATTTGGTGTGACATTTGGAACCTTCCACCCCTGAGAGAGGTGTCAGGACAACATTAATACCTGTTGTACAGCCAATTGTAATTAACAGTTTCAATGTCCAGCGGACATGTGTGCAACATGGACAGCTATGTATGGGGCGTAATTTTTTTGTGGGTACAGAGTGCCCTTTTTTTTTTTTATCAGGTGAGAGTGGTATGTCAGGTGAGGTAGTCGGTATAGCTGGGGAGGTAGGTTGGGTAGGTTAACAGACAAGACAGACAAGACGCATACAGGGGCGGTGTATGACACATGTGGGGGGGGTTACACAATTGACGGGGACGGAGGTTGGGATATCCAGGGCACATGAGCCCACAGATGGCAACAGTGGAACTGATATCCCCACCCATAGGCAGTTGCCACTGTTCCTTCACAGCCCAGGACAGGGCTGTGCAGGCGGGACAACGGGCATGCCCGTAAGCTGTGCCACCCGGGCCTCAAGCTGGCGTAGGGGCCCAAGAACAGAGTCTTGGATCTCCCTTCGCACCACAGACTGGACACCTTGGAGGGTGAGTGGACGGGCTCCTCCGGCCATGCTTGCAGAGGGGGGATGGGCCCCATCCCCTGCAGTGCTTCCACCCGAAGGTGGCACAGGGCCACCGGAGGAGGGTCCAGCCTGGGCACTAGTGCCAGGTGCAGTCGCCAGCTGAGGTGGGAGAGGTGGGTCCGCTGGGACCTGCCTTCCCAAGTGTTCTGGGTTTGTGAGTATGTTATGTTAGTTTGGGTTAGTAGCATATTATTCCATTCAAATTAGTTGTAACAGCATGCATTGGTATTCCCATTAAACAAACACCCAGATATTAACACCATTGAACAACAGGCATATCAATATCACATGCATTATTTGAACAGAAATACACAATCAAACAACATGCAGGGTTGATTAATGGCAACAGGCCATCAGGTTTGCAGGTATGAACAGGGCACATGCAACAACGGACATGCATATATTTTTGAAACAACAGGACAAATGTCCATGGTTAATGAAATGTTCACATACCAATATTTAGTGAGTTTTTTAATTTGCAATTATAGGGTGGGGTGGGGTGGGGAAAGAAAATGATGACACATTCATACATTATACATTAATATACATTTGTAATAGAAACACAATTAACTTGTGGGTGATAGTTTAAAAAATGATTCTTTATTGACTGTCATGCTAGACCTGTTACAGATACATCACTATCCTAGTTATTGTGACTTTGATCAGATACATCCTCCTGCTACACTTTGATGACAGGGCAGGGGGCAACTATGGATGTTTAGTATGTCAGACAATCATTCATTCTATCTGAAAATTGTTGACTGTCATCACCATATACAGATTTTGGCTTAAACATTCAAGATTCAAACACACTGCAATCAGTTTGGGATGTTACTTTTTTAATTCCCACATGCATGTAGTTCTGTAGAACCACACTGAGGCTTATATATTCAGGGGTTATTTCTACTTTATTTATTGATACATGATCCTTTCAGTCACTCTCACGCATCCTACTATGTCACAGCTCAGGTTGGTACTTCTAGGCATTTTTCACATATTAGACCTGTGGTGATTCAAACACTTTCCAGCAGCCTCACTTCTGTCATGATTCAGCATTTCAACAGGGGATATATCTCACATGTGATTAACTCAGCTTCTGAGGCTGTACTCTTGAGACTACTGCAGGTTATACTACGTTTAATTAATGGTGTGACATCTGTATTACAGAACTATTTATTTCTATCAATTATATTTCCAGTTTTATTGCATACTGATGAACTTGTTGCAGCCATACCTGCAGACTTTCACTTGTTGCTTGCACATTCTATTACTTTTAATCAATACACTGCAGTGTTCTGCTATGTGCTACACTATAATATTTATTTACAAGTACTAGGTGGGGTTACTAACCTGCATGGTGGCGCAGCCGCACCAGCCTGCGGTCATGCGCCCTTCGATTCATAGAGCAGACACCTGCAGCTGTAATACAAAACAAGTAATATTGGAATACACATCTCCATGGTATCAGCTAGTTGAATTCCTTACATACATAAGTAAAATGTAACTTACTCAGTAGTGGGGCGTTGGGCATACACCGGGCCTCCTGGATCCATTGGGTCAACTGGTCTTGTTTCCGCTTCAGGTCCGCATGGTGGTGACGGACCTGCTCACCAGCGTGGAATCCCAGTAGCACTAGTGAGATCATGAGCCAACTGGTCCCATGCCTCCGCCCTGTATGCTCCCCATGAGACCTGGCCCTGCATGAGTTGGGCCTCATGATGGTGAACTAGGAGCCAGACCATGTATCTGGACTCCTCAATGCCCCACTGCTGTGCTCGAAAGCAACGTCCCTCCACTACTCCACTCATTCTGCCTGCAGGTCTATTTTACAATCGTTTCTGCTGTGTATTCCCGCCTATGGGGCTTATATATGCCGATTTTCCCGCACATTTCTATGATTGGCCATTTTGGAATTGTATCTACTTCACAGAAACTGCTTTATCATGCTCCATTTTGGATTATATCCTATATATATGCTATTTCTGCATTTCTAAGTACTGCTGTCATGGCTTAGTGGTTTAGTACCTTGACTCTAGTGCATGGTATCCTTGGTTCGAATCTGACCACCAATTTATAATTTTCATGACTGTCTAGAAATGAGTTCAGGACCTGTCAATCAACATGCCAAAAGCACTTTTAAGCACTTAAAACCAGGCCTGCGCTCGTTTGCGCAGAGCTAACGCATGCGCACCAGCGGTTAGCTTGTGGGAGCGACGCGCACCTCCGTGCAAACGGAGTGCGCTGGGATAAAACTTAATTGGCTAGTAACACGCATGTTGAGCTAAGCACAGCTAGTTGCACACAGTTTGAGCCTGTTAAACCGGTGCTTAGCTACAGGCAAGCAATTTGCAGCCTTTGAAACACTATTTAGCTACGGGCACTCTGTCTCACAGCAGCTTAGCTATCACTACATTTCTAAATAATTTTATTATTGTATTACTTGAAATATATGCTCCATTTCATTGCATTTTACAAAAGGAAATACTTTTACATTTGTACAATACTGTCAGGGGCCTTTTTAGTGCTTATTTACAAAAAAAAAAAAGGTTGTTGTGTAGGCTTGAACCTTGCCTGCCTGCTCTTAAGCAGACAACTCTACCGCCATGCTATTACTTCTTGGCTTACTTTGCATATTTAGTTCTCATATCCTTTTCCACTGATTGCTAACTGCAGTTGCGCTAGTAGCACACCCGCACAGGCCACAGTAGCAAACATTTACGGGTTTAAAAAAATAAAACAGTTTTTATTTTCATTTTATAACATCTGTTCACTTTTTACATTGCTGGTCAGTGGGGGCATGTGTTGTGTAGTGTGTTTATTCACATTTCCATGGCCTCTCTCGTGGCTGTTTACTTTC
>NW_025058807.1:0-6387 GCF_019279795.1 Protopterus annectens
CCCTTGCTATGGAAAAAAAAGTACTTGTTGGATATACCCTACCCATGACGGTGGGTTGTATGGAATTGTTCTGTTTAAAGCCCTCATGTAGCATCCCTTGTGGTGTCTGTGATGTGTACCTTGTGGCCCACTGCTGGACGCACAGTTTCTACATGTATTACTATGCTCAGCAAGACATCACTACATAAATACCTTTTCCCACTTTATGCATTGCGGACACTTTTAATTAATGCAAACCAGGCTATACATACAGTAAATAATTAATAAAAAACATGCTATACATAAACTTACATACCGAGTGTTCTACATACCTTGTTATCGTTATGGACTTTCGTCTCTATCTCTCTCACACTGCTTAAACAGGTATTTTGTATGAGCATATGGTTTGAATGTCTGGTAAGTCATCCTTATATACGTCGATACCTGTAACATGTGGTTTCCTCCCGCCAGTTGGTGTTCCTGAGTGACTAATTACTTGCATATCAGCTGTGCAGCTACTCCATTCGCCAATTACGTGGCAACAGTGGGGTATAATTTAATTCTCCACTTGGGCGTTGCCCATTTGCCCTACCTTCAGGGAGACGGCCTGTATTGTGTTTTCTTATGTGTAATTGCAACTGCTATGCATAGAGACAATTATACTTTGGATTCATGTCCCCCGTGGATTGTGTGCAACAGCTAGAGTATGTGGTTCAACATGTGGGTGTTCCTGTCATCCCAACGTCTGATAACGGACTATTGCAAACAAAACCTGTAACATCGCCATTTGTTCCATTATATAATGGCTGCAATTTTGCATGGTGCCTTTAATTGTATCTCTCACAAGGTATGTTGACGGTTCTGCAGATGTAATTGACTAACTGGATGTTTGTGCTGTTACTGCAGTCTGTATTGCTATAGTTTCTAGTGTGGGGGATGTAGCATATACAGGTTTGTGGGGCTTGCATTTCTACATATTCCATATATATGTGTGTGGGCTCCATCCCTAATTATAGAGCTATTAGTTAGTAAACTTATGTTACGGGATTGTACATTGGGCCTTGTTAATTGGTTTCTATATAGTATGCAGTGAGGTTGATACGTCCATACCTCCGGAATTGCAGCGATATATAAAGGGATATGTCTAACTGACAGCTATCCTGTGTATTTCTGTCCCAGATATTTGCAGTCATTGCGGTTGTGTTGGTAACACAACCTCTTTGCCATGAGTTGCTATCTTTTCATATGGCCATTGTTGGACACTTGCGGGACACATCGTGTTAACAGCCCAACACATAGTCACGGTCAGTACTCAGGATAGCACATACTTTTCTCCTCAATACATACCTATTGTGGGACTTTGGCTACTTATCATATTGCATGTAACATTGATGTTTCTTACATACAGGCATAACTATTTAATGCAACTATTACATTATATATGGGACATATTAATGTCCTACAATCCCCGGACATTTGCCCTTTGTAATGTTTTATGTCAGGACACACCTGCCCAGGGAAGGGCTGTCTAACCTAATGTGGGACAGGTGGTAACCGTATGCCTACGGCTAGCTATATCCACACCTACCATAATGATCTACCTCCGAGTTGGCACTAACAGACACATGATGCGGACACACACACACACACACACACATTACAGACACGGAGCACATGGCACCCTCAACACACAATTACACAGACTACGGCACTCACAAACACAGTTGAACACAGTACCTATGTAGACCGAAACACCGGCAGCGGTACCTACATGTCTCTTCATATCATCATACTATTACTCGCGGTTGTACTGTTCCGGTACTGTGTTCTTTCGGTCTTTCAGCCTTGTGGTTATGCATGTCGGTATGTTACAGATTCCATAGTTGGCGGCATCCTATTTATTTGTACCTCTAAGGTGTTATGAATGTCGTTGACCTATCTATATATATTTGCAGATATCGCTGAATCCGTATATATCAACATATATCACTCTATCGCCCTTTCTATCTGTATTATATATATGTATATATGTGCACATACATACATACATACATATATATATATATATATATATATATATATATATATATATCTGATGGGGAAAGTGACAGGCAAGCTACACCTTTCATTGTGTACTTGTTGGTGTATACTGTTTCCTGACTCCACGTTGTGTCTGTACCTGTCACATTACACACCTGCCGTAGGTTAGGGTTACCAGCTGTCCCACTCTGCGAGGGACAGTCCCTCTTTGGGCAGTTGTGTCCTGCAAAATATTTGTAAACATGGCAAATGTCCTGGGATTTTAGAACATACTTATTTCCTATAGTTTATGTAATAGTTGCATAAAACAGTTATTCTGTATCTGAACCACCTATATGTTCTAGAAACAGAATAAGTAAGTAAACATTACAAGAATGAGCTTTTATCTAGGCAAAAGAGTGAAGTTCTGAATTTCGTACTGGCCGGGTGTATGTGTCGGCCTGCAGACATCTGACGTATGTCCCACACTGGTCATTTGAAGAGGTGGCAAACCTACCATAGGTACATCTTGGCTAGCAATAGTGTTAGGTGATTCTACATATGATTGCGTGTTCTACTCCTGGCAGTGGTCGTTTTACCCTTCAGAGCAGGCGCTATTAGTACAAGGGTGAATAATGCTGGTTTCACCTGTTCTGGACATCATTGACCATGATCTGCGCAATATTCGGGGAAGCTTATCCCTGTTTCGCGCATATCCATATAGTCATATTTAAACGTCGCTTACCAGCAGTGGGCAATGCATATTCCCGCTAACGTGTGCTACAAATATGATCTGATGACCTGCATCCGACATGCATTACTCGTGCCTTCGGGATTACGCTACATCCCTTGCAGGATGTGGGACTGGGAACATGCATGACGGTCACTGCGTTTAACACATGGCCATCTGGGATTTGTACACGTGTTATGTCATTTTGTACGTGGAGTATACTACGGCTGTTACTCCATACTGCACTCACATGGGTAACTCAGTTAGTTTACATATTGATGAGTCCAGTTAATGGCATGTCCATGTGATGTTTACTGGATGTGCTCCGGCATTGGGTATGTATATCACAGTGAGCCACACACGATACTGTGCTACACGTTCAAACGACCGTAGGTGGAGCATGCTGGGGTGACGAATATCTGTCATGGGTACACCCCATGCCTTGACACAACATCCATGATTATATTATGTAGAGCCCCTCATTAACGCAGCAGGGACTCTGTGCTGAGTGTGTGCAGAACAGTGCTTACACACATGTGCTCCCACAATTGTCTCTGCTCCACTAAGCGACAGTTGGTTACTTGATGTTGTGGCGACAGCAGACACTGTTTGCCCCGTTTGGTGTATGGCCTCTGACAATCGGCTGTGTATCTACCGATGTACCTGGGAATGTATACACACAGCACCGCCATATGCTGATAGGCGCACGTATTGTTCCGGTGTTGACATTCCGTGTTCCAATAGCTGTTGTGTGTACAATGTTTAGGGCTGTCTATGTAGGATTCACACAGTAGGCCACCTATACATTACAATTTACAGGTGATCGTGTTTGTGTGCCATCCATTTTACTGTGTGTGCAGGTGGAGTGGTGTGTCAGTCCATAGGGTCCTACACTGTCAGAGTATGTGCTATACGTTCCCTCTTTGCCAAGACATAGGCATATTGGGCATGCCTCCGTCTGCCTACTGGGGCTGGCACAGTGTGTTCATGGTCTGAATCCCTCTGTGCCTGTGATGACCTTGGCAATTGCGGTGGGCTATGAGGGCCTTCACCATTTTGTCCCTGCTGCAGCTGTTTCCGCAGGATCATATTATGTAGCATGGCACATACTATGACGATGTGGGCACACATGCCTGGAGAGTACTGCAAGGCTCCACCAGATGTGTCCAAGCACCGAAACCGTGATTACAGCATCCTGAACACATGCTCTATGATGATTCTGTTTGTGCGTGTGCCTCATTATAGCGTTCTTGCATGGGTGTGTGTGCATTTCTGATGGGAGTCATCATCCAAGGCTCCAGTGCATAGCCAGCATCCCCCATAAGGTGGCCATGTGGGATGTCCCCCCTGGCAAATACCTGATACAGCTGTGAGGCATGCCAGATATGGGAGTCATGGTAGCTTCCAGGGCTGCCAGCACACACATCCATGACAATGCCCTGGGCATTGCACACGACCTGGCAGTTGATGGAGTGGAATCCCTTGTGGTTTATGTAGCGCCTACCATGCTCACCGGGTGGTGACTTGATTTGTATGTGCGTGCAGTCTATCGCACCCAGTACCTCTGGGTAGTGTGCCACACGGTGGAAGTGACGCATATTGCTGGCCAACTCCTCCTGAGTTCGGGGGAAGTATATATGCTCATTGGCATGTGGTAACATGGCATCCAGGAACTGGTGTAGTACCCTGGATGCTGATGCCTGTGAGATCCCCATTATATCTCCAGTTGGCCTTTGAAAGGTACCTGTGGCTAGTATTCGCAAGCTTACACATACCTTCGTGTCCACTGGGATGGATTCCCCTCTGTTGTTTCTGGTTCTCAGGCGTGGCCAGCACAGCTCCACTATTTGCTGTAAGATGTCCCTGTCCACCCTGTAACGCTCTACTATCTCCAGATCATGTAGCCCCTGGTAGGTTACCCTTGGTCTGAACACTCTTCTCCTCCTCCGGGGCCTGCGGTGGTTGTCGGCATCATCCTCCACAACACCGTCAGTCTCTAACACATGCTGATGAATCACAGCTATGGCAGCTCCCAACATGTACATTTTAAAAGTTCCCCGTGTGTTTACACCTATGGTGCAGTGTTTGGGAATACACAGGTGTGTGTAGGGTGCTTTCACACTTTATACTATTGTGCTGTGAACACCGATGATGTCATAGGGTGTGTATGTACGATCGTAGCTACAGGGTATCTTGTGTGTTTTACTACCGGAACTACTACTGTGGTGCCTTTGGTGTTGAATTACATATGGCTGCCATGGATTACCTCTTGACCTTCCCTTTACATTTCTGCACGTTCCACCTACCATTTTCTGGCATGCATCCAGCCGCCTGTTTTCATTTGTACTTTCCTAGACCTGGCGTATCTTGCGTAATGTGTGCTATTGCCAGTCTACTGTCAGTTTGCTTTGCTCTGCTATGACAGATCTCCTATCTTTGCAATCCAATGCCTCCCCTCCTTTCTTTGCATTCCAATGCCTCCCCTATCCTGCTTTGCAGGTTTCTGCGAGCAGACTTGTCAGCTGCCGTCGACTGGCTACCGTGAGTTGATTGGTGTTAATTGCTCATTAGTACTCCGGTTACCCTACTTCGGCATTTCCTTCTTTTCTTCCCCTGACCTTCCTGTTTGTGCTATTGTTCATGGCGTGTGCATCCGCTTACTGGGTTTCGGGCACGTTTTCATCCCCATACACATGCGCTTTTGGGCACCATGTGTGCTCTCAGCTAAACGATTCTATACCTTCCTTCCCACCCGTGTCCTGCAGCTTTGCTTAGCAATGGCCAGGCCAGATTTGCATTGCTCCAATGTGCTTACTGCTACGGTGGCACACCCCTCTGCTGATGTCATGTATCTCCTCTGAGCCACTCCTTGGTGTTATAGCTGCGTATGGTACAACCTTCATCCAGCGGGACATTTGCGATTCAGCATTATCTGCCTCATTTGCATGACATTGACTACTAATTCATAGTTACCGTGCCGAACACTGTCACAGGCCCTTAGCAACCCTTGCACCTTGGTTTTGGTGTTCCATGCCTACCATTGTGTATTATGGTGTAACCTGATTTGTATTACATTGCAATTTTATGACATTTTTATATATTTTCTTTATGTTCCAGTTTGCGCACACATGCCCTGCAGTTGTACTATGCGTTACTGTGGACATGACATTAAATGTTGTTTTTTAGGTGTTGTGCATCTTTTCTTATGCCATTGGCTGTGTATTTAGCCATTGGCATATGTTAACTTTGTAATACATGAGTCTGGTCCGCTTCCATAGCTCCGATGTTCTGTTTGGGAAAATGTAAACCGTGTTTTTTGGTTTACATTTCCATGGGCTTAAGCTACACCTGCACCACTTTGTGAATCACTATCTGCCTTCATTTGCATGGTGTGACACTGCGCATGGGGTGATTAGCATACCTATGCCGAGGGCTGCACAGTTCTGGCGTACGCCGGTAGTGCATGTGGTATTGGATCGTACCTGAATCGCTCGACGGCCATATTTGGCGTTATTCCACCTACGCTACGCCTGCGCCTGGCGCAAGCTTCATGAATCCCGGGGATTGATATGAATGTTAAAATTAAGGTAAAAGATAGGGGAAGGAGAGTTATTGTTCTTCTTTAACAAATATATTTCTCAAGCTAGAATATTAAAATA
>NW_025058808.1:0-6106 GCF_019279795.1 Protopterus annectens
TTGGTCAGGTGCCATATCAAGATATTTTGGAGCCTTCCACAGGAAACCAGTATAAACGTTCACTTGAAGCTAGACAGCAAGGAAAGGAACAGGAAACTGTGGAAACTCTGATGCAGTCAATGTTGAGGATTGATAGGCCAGTGAGTTCCCATATGACAGAACAACAGATGAGACAGGATGAAATTGAAGAGAATGTGCCACAGGAAGATGCTATAGAACTTTCCATAGCATGCCCGCAGGAAACAGAAAACAAGGGGCGTGCCCTCAGTATGGAAGAAAAGGAGTTAAGAGAGTTAAGAGAAGAGTTGCTTGATTTAATAGACAAAGACAGATATATCAAGATGAATGAGAGAAATAGATTGCAGAAGGTTAATAAAACCCCAAAAGTGAGAAGCTTGATAAAACAAATGAACACAGTAATTAGGATTGTCCATAGAGATCCATGTGATATAACAGAAGTAAACAGAATATATTACCGTGCTGCTAAATTAATAACTGATAAAATGAAACCAACCACATGCACGCTGTCCTTCCGGCTATAGAACGCTGGGTGACTAGTTGTACGGCGTTAAATAACGCTCAAAGATTAAAGCACAGTTCAAGTTTCCACAAACAAATCAACGATCCTTCAGTGAACCAGAGTTCTTTTAATGATGAAAAATCACAGTGAGCGCTTTCGCCAATAGGCTTCTTCAGACTGACAACAAATCACTTACATGCAAGCATTTAAAAACCTTTACCTAAAATTTCATTGGTTGTTCATTAAAAGTTAATGAGCATCATTAAAAAGTGCATAGTGCATCAGATTATGTCAATAAGAAACATTCATTATACCTAATGTTACAACGAATGCATCTAAAGACACCTAAAGCTGATAAAAGTGCATAGTGCTAAGAATAAATCTGTCATAGATAACTCTTATATCTGGTATAAATACATATGAACGACTGTCATCTTCAACTATAAAAACAGAAATGTGTCTAACTAGCAATTGCGCACAAAATATTAAAAATAAATAATAAAGAATAAAAATAAAAAATCTTTATCTTAAACGGACATATTAAAATCCTAAGAAATATTAAGTAGAGCATAAAGCAACAATGCATGGAGCAAGGGCAGGGGAAAGTAGCATCCCTTAGAGATGTATATAAAGTAAGCAGAGCCAACTGTCATGTCACCATTAAGTATACACATAACTTGCTATGTAAACTAGCCTGACTTTTTAACCTCCTATTATTTTCATGGCAGGCAAGCACTTTAGTTCAGCACTATATAAAGATGAGACATGTGGGTGTAGCAGCAATTTGGGCAGCTAGTAAGGTTTTCCTTGTAAGGTGGAATCTTTAATTCAGTGAGGTTTTAAATATCTACACCATATCAAAAATAAATGGAATATATCATGTAACTTAAAACAGTCATGAGCTATTATGATTTTACTTATAAAATAGGATATAATTCAGTGAAGGTTTAAATATTTTCCTGTTGTTCTTCAGGAAGGGTTTTATCTGTATTTTGTCATTTAACCCTAGAGGATTATCAGACCTAGGGTCTGATAATCCACCTCATTCACCTCAGGGTTCTTGTTTATAATACTTCCCCTCCTGGTCCCTGTAAAAAACTTTGCCAAAACAAAGAAAGAAGGTATGGTCAGTACCCCAGATTCTTTGTAATGTCACAGATAATGCATTAGTATCGACCTATTCTTGTTGGTAGTATGTGTTCTGATACGGCTCTTTCAACATTGGTTGGTTTTCCCAGCATTAGTAGATGGACATACTTTGCATCTTGCCAAATGAATAGCGTGCTTAGTTTTCACAATTGGTATGAGTGTTAAAATAGTAATTCGGCTGAGTACTTGGATGTGTGAACTCTTAATATATATATTAATATGGCTTCCACATTTACATTTGCCACATGGGATAGTATTCGTATTATCATTCATATTTGTCACTTCTAATTGCTGATACTTCGGTCTACATAGGATCCTCTTTAAATTAGGAAAATTCCTATAAACCAATTTGGGTCTTGGACCCACCACCTTAGCCACTTCATTATCAGATAGAAGTATATCCCAATGTCTATGCAGCATGTTCACAAAATGAGCACTATTCCTACTATAGTAAATGGTGGCTTTAACGGAATCATCAGTTACACTCATAACCTCTACCTCATCCTGTTGTTCCATAAAATAGGGTCTTGCTCTGCCTGATCTCATAGTCTTTACCTCTGCAATAGTGTTACAAATCTTGTCTTTGTCATACCCTCTTTCTATGAACTTATCCATTAATTCTGAGGTTTCAAATTTGAAATTCTCATCAATAGGATTAAGGCGCGAGGCCCTCATAAATTGGCCTCTAAGTACATTATTAAATACATAGCCAGGATGCATACTTTGTTTGTGTAGAAGGCTATTCTTATGACAGGCCTTCCTATGAATGGAGGTATTTAATAGTCCATTTTCCATCCTTGTTACCTCCACATCAAGGAAAGAGATGTTAGTCCTTGAAAAATTAAGGGTAAATTTAAGAAAGTGAGTGGATGTATTAAGGGAATGGACAAACCTCACAAGGGTCTCCTCATTACCTAGCCAAATAAAGAATAAATCGTCCACAAATCTACGATACATTCTAACGTGTTCCTGGAATAACGCATTAGTGCACAAAAACTTATCTTCCCATGTAGCCATGACTAAGTTGGCGTAGCTATTGGCACATGATGTGCCCATAGCTACGCCATCTACTTGTAGGTATATATCAGTGTCAAACATAAAAATATTGTTAGTAAGGATCATTTCCAAGAACAATCCAACTAAATCCACCTTGGTACCTGAAAACTGAGAGTTGGCAACTAAATACTCAGAAATGTACGTCATGCCTATATCATTGGGTATGACTGTAAAGAGACTTACAACATCAAGTGTCACCAACACAAAAGGTTGGTCATCTTGTAAAGTCCTGGTGTAAGAGTATAAGTCTATTAAAAACTGTTTACTATCTTTGAGAATTCTTCTATTGGCATCAACCAACGGTCTTAAAAGATAGTCGGTATAGACCGAAAGGGGTTCAGTAACCCACCCTTGACCTGCTACAATGGGTCGCATGGGTGGGTCTAAGGGAGCTTTGTGTACTTTCGGAAGTCCCTGTATTATAGGTATGATAGGATCCTTAACCTTAAAAAATTCATACAGCTCCTTGGTGATGTCAGATGACATCAGGAGGTCATCTAAGGTATAGTAGATGTTGAAGACCTTGTCAGCCACTATGCGTGTATCTATCTTCTGGTATGACTTATCATCACCTAGGAGGTCCTTCATTCTAGAATTGTAGTCCAAAATATCCATAAGAACAATAGGACCGCCTTTATCAGCTGGTCTAATGACCAGAGATCTATCATTCTTCAAATCATTTAGAGCTTTCCTTTGTCGATAATTAAGGTTTGAATTATGATTTCTATGTCTGACATGATGGTAATAGTCATACACCTCATTGTCTATAACATTACTAAATACTTCTAAAGTAGGATTTAGCTGAGGGACAAAGGTGCTATTGGCTCTAAAAATCCTAGGTCCCACCTCCTGCTTATCCTTACCAAACTCTAAACTAAGCTGTACCTTCCGAGTAAAAAGCTTGGTATCAATAACTGTATCAACTAAGTCTGTTCGTCTAGTTGGAATAAAGTTCAAACCCTTATTTAGTACCTGTTTCTCATATTTAGTCAGGATTCTGCTTGATAAATTCACTATTAGCCCATCTGTTTCTCCCACATTTTTATGGGGGGTCCTGGTTGTTCCTCCATTGAACCCTTTCTTTGTCGTGCTTGACCTCTTCTTGCCCAAAAAATTGTCCTGTGCAATCGGGAAAGGAGTATGTATCTTACTAGCAGCACTGTTATTAAAACTATAGTCCTTAGGTCTGACCACCTGGACATTGGTCGTGTCATTGACACTAATGGAATTAACTTGTATATCTCCCACTGTCTGTAAATTCCTAATTTCACTGTCAACTCTATTAGATGGACTCGTTCTTGTTCCTGGAAGAAAAGAGTCAGTATGTACAGATTCAGAAGTATCATTGCCTACATCTAAAATACAGGGGTTAGGTAGTGCATTTGAAACATTCATCGTAGCTTGAGACATGTGTTCAACATTAATATCTGTTGTCTCAACTGCTCTCGGTGTCCTAAATGCATCAGTCCTAGCTACATTTAACTTACTAGGCCTAAACTCAGATGGCTTATTATTCCCATGTCCTCGTTGAAAAGGACGAGAGTTACCGGAATTCAAAGCATCTCTATAACTTTCACGTGGCCACATAAACACATTATGACTCTTAAAATCACGGGTGTCCCTCGTGATTTTATGTTTCTTTTGATCACATAAACGTCTCTCAAATAAAGTTACATCATCCAAAATTTTCTCTAATCTTACTATATAAACATTATCTTTATACTTATTAGAAAAACGTTCAAACATATCATTAACAAGATCTCTCAACTTGTTCTCTTCTGGTAGATGAAAATCAACAAGTAATTTCATATAATTACGGCTAAGCTCCAAATTGAGCTGTTGCCATCGGTACAGTAATTCAGGGAACTGATTGCCTGACGTGGGCATTTTAAAATCGGCCCCACGAGGCACTATGTTCCTGTCCAAACAAGTCTCAAAATAATGTCTCTGTACCTGCAGTTTTTTAAGTTTGTAGAACGTCGTTTCAAAGTCTTGTAAGTCTCTAAGGGCATTAGAATCCTGTGTCAAGTGGATGTCTTCCTCTAATCCTTCGGTGTTAGGCACCTAACTGGAGAAGCTGGTTATTGCCCCAGTCACACAAGCTTGAAAGATCCAAGAACTTGCTGGTTTGAATTACAGGCGAATGTATGGCAGCTCAATGCTATCAATTCCCTGTGTACCCTCGTTCGCCATCCTCCTCTGTCGCAGTTCCGTCAAAATAACCAAAAGTAAAATGAAAACACCAATGCGGAATAGCAGACAGCCGGAGGCAAGGACAAGCGTGTCAGCAAAAATAAAAGAAAATGAAACCAACCACATGCACGCTGTCCTTCCGGCTATAGAACGCTGGGTGACTAGTAGTAACGTAGTAAGATGGACATACTTTGCATCTTGCCAAATAGACAACGTGCTTAGTTTCACAATTGGTATGAGTGTTAAAATAGTAATTCCGCTGAGTACTTGGATGTGTGAACTCTGTCTCTATATTAATATGGCTACATTGTTTACATTTGCCACATGGGATAGTATTCGTATTATCATTCATATTTGTCACTTCTAATTGCTGATACTTCGGTCTACATAGGATCCTCTTTAAATTAGGAAAATTATGACAGATTTATTTTTAGCACTATGCACTTTTATCAGCTTTAGGTGTCTTTAGATGCATTCGTTGCAACATTAGGTATAATGAATGTTTCTTATTGACATAATCTGATGCACTATGCACTTTTTAATGATGCTCATTAACTTTTAATGAACAACCAATGAAATTTTAGGTAAAGGTTTTTAAATGCTTGCATGTAAGTGATTTGTTGTCAGTCTGAAGAAGCCTATGGAAAGGCCACTGTGATTTTTCATCATTAAAAGAACTCTGGTTCACTGAAGGATGTTGATTTGTTTGTGGAAACTTGAACTGTGCAATCTTTGAGCGTATTTAACACAACTAGTCACCCGCTCTATAGCAAGGACAGCGTGCATGTGGTTGGTTTCATTTCTTATTTTGCTGACACGCTTGTCCTGTCCTGTCTGCTATTAGCAGGTTAATAACTGATAAAGTTCTACCACAGGAACACAGGGTAGCGAGGGATAGGAGGGCAAAAGTGAATACCATCATGGAAGTATCAAAGAGAAAGCTATAAAGTAGCTAAGACAAGAAGTGTCATTGTTAGAGATTATACAAGAGGAACAGATCAACAAAAATTCTAAGAAAGATAGATGTGATAAAAGTAATGCACAGTATTAGAACAGACCAGGATCTACTATGCACTATTGGAAATAACAAACTAAAAATTTCAAAACAGGTGAAAAGACTTAGAAGATATGAACATAAATATAAGGGAAAAGCACAAAATAAGCAATTTATTGATGACCCAAAAAAAA
>NW_025058809.1:0-6186 GCF_019279795.1 Protopterus annectens
GGAAGGTGGGAAATGTGGTTCCGCAACTGCAAGTTTTTCTCCCAATAGCAGGAAGATTCCTCTTCCAGAGGCAGAGGACGGGAAATTACAGGGAGACGCCATTCCAGAGGCGTGCAGAGGGCTCCCCGCAATTCTGGAGAGATCATGTGAGTCTTTCAGGGCTCTTCAGCCTCTACACGCTATGAGGGATTGCCCGCTGTGCTGTTCGGAGCCGTCGGTAACAAGCCACACCTAAAAGCCTGGGAGTTTATCACTCAGGACAGATGAAGCTCGGATCATTGCCGAGGTTACACCATTCCATCTACACTCGCCCCCACCGTCCAAAGAATCCTGATCTTCCACCCGTCAAAGGGAACAGCCGAGAAGCTTTGTGCTGCTAGAAAAGGAGAGTCATCCAACCGGTCCCCACAGACCAGATCACCGGATCAGAAATTACCCAGGTTCTTTTTAGTGCCAAAAAGACAGGGACCTGAGACCATTAGATCTCAGCAGACTGAACTAATCCGTCACGAAACTAAATTCTAATGGTCACGCATAACCATTCTCCATTGTTGGAGAAGATGTTTGATGTGTCTAGGACCTCAAGGACGCCTTATTATCACATACCGACATCAGGCGGCCCAGGAGGTACCTGCGCTTCAGCCTGGGAGTCAGTCATTACCAATTTTGCGCTTCTGTCTTTGGTCTCACCAGCCCCCAGGGTGTCTACCATGTTTGGCAGCAGTGTGACGGCTCACCTGAGAAGTCTTGATTCCAAGTGTTTCCCAGGCCCCGACGATCAGCTCCTGACTGCCACCACCAGGCATCTACTAATGGACAACCTCAAAGCCACCATCTCCCTGGGTATTTCGGGGATTGTATTCAATTGGTCAAAGTCTGTCTTGTTGCCCTCTCAACGATAAAGTTTAGAGCAGAGATAGACTCAAGATTGATGTCAGTTTTCCTGGCTTAAAGGATCCAAACTTACAGGGCCAAGTTCAAGCTCTGATCTCTTTAGATCCAAAGCCCCAGCCAGGATGGTTCTTCAAGTTTTAGGGCTCGTCGTCTGCCACGGTTCTTTAGTTCCTCTGGCAAGACATGAGGATTCTTCAGTGGCTCTTGTCAACTCAATGGTCCTTTCAGGATCTTCCTCAATCATCATATCATGATGAAATATGCAAAAGGACCTTCGCCAAGGGCTTCAGACATCCAACTTGGATCAAGGAAAACCTTGTTCTCCCCTCTCCAGTGGTTGTCACTCCTGACAACAGATGCCTCCCATAGGGTGGGGGGCATTGGTTCAAGCAGGCTAGTTCGGGGCCCTGGCTTGGTAGATCTAAGCTCTTCTCCATCAACGTGTTGGAGATGAGGCTGTGGTTTCATCCCTACAAGCCTTACACAAGTTTCTTCCTTAGGGCATCATCACCATCCACACAGACAACATGTCGGGTGGTTTGGTACCTGAACAAACAAGGAGGGACCAGATCATACCCCCTTTTCAGCAGAGAGGCCATGAGAGTGTGGGAATGGGCTGTAGCTACCAACCGCTTCTTGGTAGCTGCACTCCACATCCCGGGAAAGTCAAATATATTGGCAGACAAATTGAGCAGGGACAATTTTCTCCTCACGAAAGTGGTCTCTAAACCAGTAGCAGCTCAGGTTTTCAGGAGATGGGGACGCCAGGCTGCGTACCTGTTTGCAACTCACTGAACAATTAAGTGCCAAAGGTTCTTTCCTTGATCCCACATCAGGAGTACCAGCCATGGATGTTTAGCACAACCTTTGGCCAACAGGGCTACTTTATGCCTTCCTCCAATTCCGCCTTCCTAGAGTTATTCAAAAAGCTTCTAACTGGGGTTCTCAATGATGCTGATTGCCCCATACTGGCCTTCGCTAGGTATGGTTTCCCTACCTGAAGAAGCATGCAGGGATTTATCCGTGGACTTTAGGACCTAATTCGCACTTGTTAATCCATCAGTCGGGACATCGCATCAGTCCCTTCAATCTTTGAATTTGACAGCTTGGCTCCTCCACTCTCCGACTTTAGTCAGAAGGCACAAACTAGACCCGGGAAGTTGTTCACATTTTATTCACCACAAACCCACCCACTAACAAATTGTACCTTAGGTAAGTGGAAGAGGTTTACATCTGGGCTCAACTCAAGGGCTTAGACCCTATCACTGCCCTGTCCCAGAGGTCTTGAAATTTCAATATCCCTGTTTAATCAGGGATCTTCAGTCTCAACTATTAAAGTCCAACTAGCAGCTATCTCTAAATTCCACCTAATCCATGGATCCTCCTTGATGAGTCAGACTATGCAAAACTTTCATTAAAGGTGCGAGCTTTATTACATTCCCCAGTTTTTCATCCTGCACCTCCGTGATCTGATTTAAGTCACATTAACATCTCCCCTTCAACCGGCTACATGAAGTTAAAGATTCATTCTTGGAAAACTGCCTCTTAGTTGCAATTACTTGCAAGAAGAGTTTCAGAGCTTGCTTCTGTCTATTAAGCCACTGTGACTTGATTTTCCAAGGATAGAGTATCACTTAGGCTCTAATCCATCCTTTTCGTCCTAAAGATCTGTTCTAGTTTCTGTGGCTTCACAACAATCTCTAGAGCTACCAGTTTTCTTCCCAAAATTCTCCAATGAAGCAGAATACACTCTCTTCATAAATTGGATGTTCACAGGCAATTATCATTTATTTAGACAGGACTCATAACTTCGTAAGTCAGACCAGTTGTTTGTGTCCTTCTCTCAGATAATAAACGTACAAACCATCACAAAGCTACTATCTCAAAGTGGACTGTAGAGATTGAGCAATCTAGGCTTATTCTTCTTCGAATAAGCAACTTCTACAACACCTATCAAAGCTCATTCTACCAGAGCTATGGCTACTTATAGCTTTTTATCCAAGCTCACATATCGAAATCTGTGTTGCATTGGTCCAATCCGTGACACTTTCATTTCCCACTACAACTGATGTGGCATCTAAAGACCTATAATCATTTGGTTCCACGGTACTCAGGAGTGTTTTCCAGTGAGCCAGCCCAGGACTAGGTGCTAGGGACGCTGTCCCATCAGTCAGAAATGTGCTTAGATAGATCATATACTGATCTTTAGTTATAGTACTCACCATAACTTCAGATGTTTGGGATCCATCTTCTACATTCCTAATAACACCCACCCTCCTTCCCCGCCTTTGGAGAGATCAGTAGAGATTGAAATGGTTTTGAGTCTCTACTGTTTTATCTTGTTCATCTGACGACAAGAGTATAAGCAGGGTATGTATGTGTGTTGCATGGGACAACCAGATCTGGGGAATGGTAGTGGTGCATCCTGGGATATAATAAGTTTAAATAATAAGAGACTTCGCCTTACAGCATGTAGTCGGAGCCGAGGATCGGGTTCAACCCATCAGTCAGGAATGTAGGGCGAGATGGATCCCAAAAACGATCTGGTTATGGTGAGCACAACCAAGTTTTGATTCACTGGAGGCATTCCTTGCAGAGCCACTGTTACGGTGCTGTCATTAGGAAGGCATGCTTGGTTTTAAAGGAACAGAATCTGCCTGATCATGTTGAAGAAAAATTATTAGATGCACCATTACAACATGATACTTTGGTACTAAAGCAGAAGAGGTGTTGAAAAATGGTGATAAAAGCAAATCCATGCAGGCAGTAAAGGATTTCATAGGTACAGCCACCCAGGTTTAGCAGGAACTGCCTTCTAAAAATTGGTCCTTTCCAGTGTCAGACCACAGAGAGGGGCAGATACAGGCGCCCCAGAGGCAAGATCTCAGCCCCAAGGCCTGGTAAAGGCTCAAACAATGGGGTGCTTCACCTCCAGAAGCGGAGAAGACAAATCACAGCCTTTTACAGGAAATCGTGTCCCAAATGATTTTCCTCTACTATATCCACGCACTTTCTTTGGCAGCCCCCCCTTAGGGGGAAACTAGCACTTTTTTTCATCAAATTGGCAATGGTTACCAAGACAAATGGGTCCCAATATAGTGTCCCAAGGCTGTAGCTTCCATTTTCACACTCTACCAAGGTCAAAAGATGCTAGACCTGCTAATGCTAATCAATGGGCAGAGGCACAAAACAATTACAACCCACATGGACATGAGGGCCATTCAGCAGGTACCACAACAAGAGCAGGGGCAAGGATTTACCCAGAAAGGAACCTGGAGATCACTGACCTGTCTATACCAACACGCTTCTGGAAGTTCCAACCAAGATGTTGACTTACAGCAGTTACCAGCCCATGCCGGGCACGAAGGCTTGGGTCTGTAACTTTTTGGACCTGGGTGTGGCATACCTGCATGTCCCAATCAGACAATCTTGGCAGGCCTGCCAGATTCATATAGTTGACTCCAATGCATTACCACCTCTGCACTGCCCTCGGCTTATCTACTGCGCCCAGGGTCTTTACAAATGCCTGCAGCACCAGCAATTATGCTTTGCAGACAAAAAGAATTCAAATGTATCCCTACTTGACAACTGCCTCTAATTCAAGCAGAGAACAAAGACATTCTTCTAAAGCATCTGGCGTTTGTAAAAGATTACCACTGGGCTTAGGGTACAGTAAACGAAAATAATCAAAACTAGAAAATTTCTCGAGACAATATTCCTGGTGCAAGCTTAAATACAACTGCCCAGATGACTGACCCCACGCTAGACAAACAAAAGCAACTGAATACTCAAGAATTGCAACAAACCCCACTTATCTGCAAGGAAAATCCTGCAGTACCTTTGGGTTTCATGGCATCCTGCATTCTACTAATTCCATATGCCAGACTGCATGTGAGGAAACTACAATGGTATTTTAAAAAGTGTTTGGACTCTGCATTGCCACAGCCTGGAGACAGTAATTGCACTAATTCTGTCTGCACAGGAGTTTCAAGGGCAGAAGCCTGTCACCACAACAAGGGTCTGCCATTCAGTTTACCCACAGCCAGACAGACACTGACAACGGATGTACCAGATTATGCCTGGGCATATGGCAGGAAATGTATTCAGGGCACATGTCAAACCAGATGCATCTTCACATCAATCAAAAAGAGATGCTAGCTGTTCAAACGTTCTGACAGCTTTCAAGCACCTGTTTCATCCAGGACACATTGATAAAGACACAACACTAATACGTGCTATGGTACATAAGCAGGAGGTATGCACCACTCCCTCTGCAGACAAGCAATGACCCAGGGACACAGCATTGGCTTTTCAAGTTCACCTGCAAGCACAATTCCCACAGGAAAAAACAAATACCTGAACAGACTAAGCAGAAACCTCATGGATCCCTCAATGTAATGGAAACTGGGTCCACAAGTCTTCAGCATGATAATAAGAAATGGGATGCCAGACGAGCTCTGTTTGCTCTCCCCTCACAACTGCCAATTGCAGAGATTTTGCACAAGATTTATCACAAGCATGGAAAGTGACGCCTCATCCTTCAGCTGGAAAAATCTAACAGTATATGCCTTTTCCTCCACTGCCTCCTTCTCTGGGTACCCTAAAGGTCAGACAAGAGAAGCCAAAAATTATACTTATTGCACCAGACTGGCCACGCCAGCACTGGTACCCAATCCTAAAGAGCTTATCTCAAGGTCCAGCATGGATATTGCCTCAGACCTCACTGTTGACCCAACAAAACAATCCGATCCCCTGCACAGCCAACTTGGGACTTAAATCTGGCAGCATGGCGGATAATGTAGCCATTCAGAACACTCTTTCAAAAGCTGTTATGGATGTTATCTTGGGGGCCAGGAGGCCCAGCACCAGAAAATCTTATGCAGAAAAATGGTGAGATTCTGTGCTTAAACCAGGAATAAGGCATTGACACGGTACCAAATATCCCTCAGATTTGCTAATACCAACTGAGATGCTGAACTAAAGGCCTTCTTTTCATCCATTAAGATTCATGCCTCTGCCATTTCAGCCCATTAAGCAACACGGAACCACCTATCTTTTCCTCATCCTTAAGTAGCACTTCAGAGGGGCCAAAAACATTAGGCATCCAAGGACAGCACCAATTCCGCCTGGGACCCTCAATTATGTTTTGAAAACTCACACTGCCTCCTTTCTCGAGCTTTTCAGCATCAGCAGCAGATATAAAATTTTATCCTGGTAAAACCACTCTCCTAGGAATAACCTCTGCAATAGTCTCGAGTTACAAGCACCATGCGTGGAACCTTTCAAACCCCT
>NW_025058810.1:0-6014 GCF_019279795.1 Protopterus annectens
ACTAAAATTTTCCAATTTGCCTTGGATCAACTTATTCACACCCCCACCAGGGGCAGCATTATCCTAGACCCAGTCATTACTAACATGGGCAACCAGTGTTCCACACCAGAGGTCAATTCCTCGGTCCACCACAAGCTAATCACCCTAGACATCCACATCCCGCCCCACCCACAATTAGGGAAACCACAGTGAAAGAACTTCTCCAAAGCCAACTTCACACTTCTTAAGACAGAAGTGGCAAACTTCATGACACCCATGCAGATAGACAATAGAGGTACGACTGCTGAATCCTACACAAATGCACTTTATAAGTACTTACACGAGTGCATGGATCATGCTATCCCTAATAGAACCAAGATGCTGTCCTCCAAAAAAAGGAAGCCAATCTGATGGTCTTCTGCCATAAACAAACTCTACAACAGAAAAAAGAAACTGTTGCAAAAAAAGAGTAAAATCCCATGACTGGAGGAACTCCCTGGTCAACCTCAGTAAGAAGCTGAGATCCCTCATAAAATCCTCCAAAGCTAGTTACGGAAACAAAATTGCCACTGACTCTAAAGACTACCACAAAGCATTCTATAGCTATGTCAAGAAACTCAATGGCAACACTCAGATCTGTTCTGAGTTACAGCACAATGGCACTAAATATACAGAACCAACTGATATTGCCAACATCCTGGCAGATAGGTTCAGTGTTAACTTTACCCCCCTCTCACCCCCTAGAGGTCCCATCTCTATAGGTTCATAGGTTCGTACTAGGCTATCTGCCCTAGGGCATTTATAAGCCTAGCCAGAGTGTATGTGGCCTACACCACCCCTTAGGATGAGAATACTGCCTTTTGGGTTTAGTTTACTATGCCTCTGTCTAGTAGTGACAAAGAGATGACCCCGGTAAACCTATGATCTCCCATCCACTGGAGATTTCTCTTGAATAGAGTCAGTGAGGCTCTACCTAACATGGACTGGGATTCTGTTCCAGAGTGTAGGGAGCCTCTGGGTTATGAATCTGTCCCTCCAGCACATTCTATTTATTTCTGTGTTGAGGTTTAAGTCACTTGCTCGTGGCTCTGATGGATTTGGATTTACTGAGGTGGAGCATGTCCATTAATTCAGGATTGGACATGGGCCCTTTTATCCCGGCACAGATCACCTCTGAATAGGCGACTGAATAGAGCTGAGTTTTCAGTCCAGCATATGACATATGTTTAAGACCCTTTATCCTCTTGGTGAGGAACTTTTGGGGTCTTTCCAACTGCTGCAGGTGTCGGGTGAGATACATCCCAAATGGGGCATTGTACTCAATCATTGGCCTGATAAGAGAAGAGTACAGGGGCACAATGACCTCTCTTGATCTAGATGTGAAACCCTTCATGATAAGGTGGGCAATATAGAAGGTCTTCCTAACCATCTATACCGGAAGAATGCAAAGTTCTTGTAATCACAGCTGCACAGGTAATAAACACACTCTCCATAGCCAAGAACACAGCATCCATGGGACCTGACAATATCCCAGGCTGCATTCTACACGAACTACAGAATGAACTGGCACCCTACCTAAGTACCATGTTCAGTCATAGCCTCACCTCAGGCTTTGTGCCCACTGAATGGCGACCTGATGGTTATCCCACTACAAGGGAGCCAAAGACCCAGGAACTACCACCCATTAGTCTGACGAGCCTGGTCTGGCCATGGAACTTATCATCCTGGAACTCATAAACAAAGACATTGGTAATCTCCAAACTCTGGACCCTACCCAGTTCGGGTTTGTAAAAGGCAGATCATGTCTCCTAAACCTGACTGACTTCTTTCAACCAGTCACCAAAGCCATAGATGAGGGTAAGGTGGTTCACACAGCTTATCTAGATCTCGCCAAGTCTTTCGACACCATCCCCCACTATGGAATTATAGATAAGCGCACTAAACTAGGTATAAATCCCTATGTCACAAGATGGGTTGCCAACTGGCTCATGGACAGAACCCACACTGTGAAAGTAGCAGACTCCAAATCTGACTTAAGACCACTGACAAGTGGGGGTCTATATCAGAACATCGAAGTTTTAAAACTTCGAATGTTCTAATATCGACTCGTTTTAATCGAACGCTAAAAATAGTGAAGCTGCAGAACACCTAATTCTTTCCTAGGGAAAGAATTTGGTTGGCCGGTTCTGTGGCATCACTCTTTTCAGCACTGTGGTGGAGATTTATGGGTCGGGTTCAGGTAAGTGTGCGATTGTGCGGTTGTTAGGATTAGGGCGCGCGTTAGGTGGGATAGGGCATGGGTTAGGTGAATTAGGTTTAGGGGCAGGTTAAGAGAAAGTGATGGACCTTATGGGGTTAGGGTTTGGGTTAAGGTAAGTGGATAGATAGTAGTGTATGTATAGTTTAGTGTAGGGTTAGTTGTAGGATTATAAGTGTATGTGTGTGTACTGATGTTTTTTAGGTGTGCTTGTGTTGTGTGTATGTGTTTTGGAATAGAATTTTTCCCAAGGAAAAATTCACTGTTCTGAATGTTCAATATTATGTGGTTTAGATATTTTAGGTTTGATGAAATAGCGTTCGCTATTTTCATCTTTCGATAACGTGATATAAACACACAAGTGGAGTACCACAGGATTCAGTCTCCTGTTTGGTATCTACTGCTCTGAAGTGCAGGCTAACACAGAAGGTCTTTGGCTAACAAAGTTTGCAGATGACTGCAAACTAGGAGCCATAATCAAAACTCCTAACGATGTGGAAATACTACAAAAGGGCCTCACTGAGACAGATGCCTGGTGTCAAAGCCATGACCTGAAGCTCAATGCCAAAAAGTGTATTGTCATCCCCTTTGGTAAAAACTCTGTACCCATGAACTGCCACATAAGTGGTAGTCTACTTAACGCCCAAAGTGTGATAAGAGACCTTGGGACACAGGTGGACAGTTGTCTCTCCTTTGATAATCACATCCCCACAGTGGTCAGGAAATCCTTCTACATGGCTCACCTCATCACAAAAGGTTTCTCATCCAGAAAAAAAGAGGTCATTGTTCCCTTCTACTCATCACTCATTAGACCCATTATAGAGTACAATGCCTCTTTTGGTATGTACCTCACAAGACATCTACAACAACTGGAAAGGCCACAGAAATACCTCACAAAGAGGATTACTGGCCTCAAATAGATGCCCTATGCAGACCGTCTCAAAAAACTCCAGCTTTACTCTGTCGCATATCGCCTACTCTGAGACGATCTCTGCCTAACATACAAAGCTATGTCAAACCCAGAGCTGATGGACATGCTCCCCTTAATGAAATCCCAATCCCTCTGAGCTACATGGTCTAGGGACCTAATCCTTGTCACCACAATAAACATAACATGCTGGAGGGATAGATTCCTGTCCCAGAGACTTCCCATACTTTATTTTATTTTTTTTATTTTTATTTTACATTTGTTGACCGGGATAGTCTGACTGGATGCATGTCCATTTTCAGCGAGGCCAGAAAAGCAAGAGTAAGCAGATACAGCATTACATAATACCAGCATTACATATTACAAACAGATTATTTACAGAGATTACAAGTAAGCAAGTTAAACAAGTTCCACAGGTTAAAGTTAGTCCTGAGCACAAGTCAGGATTAAATTAAATTACACATTAAACTGGTTAACAGATTTTTTCATTGAGTTAGCCAGGCTTGATACATTGACATAGCCAGTTAAGTGACAAATGTTGTTTGAGTCTAGTTTTAAATTGACCTAAGGTGGAAAGTAAGGTAATATCAGCTGGAAGTGAGTTTCAGGATCTATTTACAGAGTTTGCAAAGAGAAATCACCGCTGTGTTATTAATTTTGCTAGTCTGAATTAGTAGTTTGTTAGAGGATCAGCTCTAGGATTGTTATAGGTGATAATATTTTTAAGTGCAGGAATATTGTCCATTATAGAGGATTTTATAGGCCATAATCAGTTGGTTATACTGGATTAGGCTAGGTAGTTCAACATCCAAACTGATTTAGATTGATGCAATGATATGTCCTAAAGGCAGCCCAGTGCAAACCTAAGGGTTGTAGCAAACTGATTTGTTAGACAGTCTTGTTCAAATGAGAGTAGAGGGATGCATACAGAAGGGTTAAGAAGGTGGGGTGAGCTATGGCAATTTTAGCTGGTGGGTTAGGAAGGTTTTATTCTGTAAAGGACCTTAGTTTTTTATTGATGGTTTTGATAGTTTGGTTAACATGTAGGTCAAATTTGAGATTATTGTCTATGATGACACCTAATAGTTTTGTAGATGGGTCAGGGGATTATTGTGCCATCATGTGATTTTATGGTAAAGGTGAAAGCTAGACCTATGTGTTGGTGAAAATAAGAGCATTTAGTTTTTGGGATTTAGGATCAGACGATGTTCAGAAAGCCAGTTTTCTATTGTATTAAAGGTGGTCTGGGTAGCTGGCCATAACTCTACTGGAGATGTGGCTGAGCAAATCAGAGTAGAGTCATCAGCATATTGGATACAGCTGATTTTTGGGATGACAGTATAAAGGTCGTTAATGAAGATGGAGAACAGCAAGGGCCCTAGTATAGAGCCTTGTGGTACACTGAGGGTGTAAGGTAGAAGGTTAGAGAGTTTGTTCTGCCAGAGGACAGCGTGCTGTCGACCATTCAGGTAGGATTGAAACCATTGGAGGGCTCCAGTATCTAGACAGAATGTTTGCAGGGTGTGGATTAAAAGTTGGTGATCAACCATATCGAATGCCTTGGAAAGATCCAAAAAGATACTCTGGAACAGGCTACCTATCTATGTCAAACAGAGCTCCTCATTAGCGCTCTTCAAGAAAAATCTTGATGATTGGATGGGAAATAGGAAATTCACCCCAGGGATCACTTCTGTGGTTCTGCTCAACAGGGGCACAATAAAATAATTTTCTTGGGTGACAAAAGCCAGGGTACCTTTTTGGCTAGGCTTATATAGGCCCTAGGGCTAATAGCCTAGTATCTACTTATGAACCTATGATATTACTTGTTTAACACATGGATGGAGAGATGAATAACTTGTAAGGATTTCAGAAAGCTTTCCCTCTTTGTACCTGAAAATCACTGTGGTGTTGATATTTGTCTCATAGCTGTGAAGTATAAGTTAACATACAGAAGAAGCCACAATGGTTACGTTTAATTCCTACCTGTCAGGCCTGAGTTTTACAGTCACAGCTTGGTCAAATCTCACAGGTATGAGGTTGCCAGTAGTGAAGCTAACTTTGCGGGACCTGCATATCTATCTTTATCTTTAGAATTTCGGTGTGGAGCAACTGCAAGGATTGACCAATGTGACCTTCCAGTCATTAGTACAATGAACATGTACTTACACATCATTACATTTGTAAGACCAACTATCTGTTTGTCTACTTCTCTTTTTGAAGTGGTCTATGTCAGGAACTGTTCATCTGTCTTGCACTGCCAAGGACAACTTCAATATAGTTTATTATGCCCTGATGTTGAGCCCTCCTTCCTGATAGGGCAGTATGGGCAGCCACTACCTTCAGTATGTAACTGGTGGAACTGTATAGCTAATTTGCACATTTCAATGTAACACCAAATTCTAAGGACAGGTGCACAGACTGCATGTACCTACAGTACTTGCTTTATATGCTTGGTGCATATAATACTATTAGGAGCACCATATGAAACTACTGGATGTCTAGATGGCCTACTTGCTTTTTTCTCCCTCTTATATCAGCTTGCTTTTTGAAGCTGAGATACATATTTTCCCATTTATTAAATTAGTGATAGTCCTCCACATTTCTCTTTGTGTAGATTTTTTTCACTCAATCAACAGGATTTTACTGTACTCCTGTAGATTGCCTACTGTTCTAACCCACAATAGTTGAAGGTCTTTATGCACCACATTTAGTATAATATAATACTCATGCGGTATTGATAAAGCCCTAATAGTCTATGTCTTATAATATTCTTCACCATAGTGTTCTGCCTTTGTTTAAAACTGAACAGTATTATGACAGTTTCTAATTTCAGAAATTAATATCAAAACT
>NW_025058811.1:0-6122 GCF_019279795.1 Protopterus annectens
GCTACTAACCCCCCACACACTTTACCCTTTGAGGTTTCCTTTTCTTTCCTGCTGTACTTATAGGGTGCTGACATCATCAGTGTTTAGAAAGGGATGTGCATCCTGTAGTGTGTTTTCCCAGTTGCCAAAGGACATTTCCCTACACAGACTTGCACACCCCAACCCAACACACACACACACACACACACACACACACACACACACACACACACACACACTGAGCATTTGCAGGATTCAAACCCTACCTAACTATATTATGACACTTGAGGGGATGCATTAGCAGAGTGCACTATCCGATTACTGGGCATCTGTTCTGCACCTGCAGTATTTATAGGTGCTGACATCATTATTTCTACAGAGGTATGTACATCTAGTACTACCTGTTAGGGGGGGATAGCATATATATGCATTTGCAGCCATCTGTCAGGGTCAGATATGCACATCGCACTGGCAGGTTATGTTTTATACCATGCTTTGTGACCACAGGACCTGTAACAAAACACAACCAGTCTGACCATCCCACATCCAGGACACACACTTAAGCCTCCTGGGAACAGTGCCAAGATATGCAGGTGTTCACATTGCCACCATTCCAGCGTTGTGCCAACGCTGTGTACAGGCATGTCAGGTGTGGGGAACTACCAGGCTCTCACAACACAATACCCCACAGCTGCTACACTTGTGAGTCCATGTGCTATGGCAGAACCACTACCACAGCCAAGTGGGAATACATATTGCACCTGACCATCTGCAACATGGTACCACTGTTCCACACCAGAGGTAGACCACCATTGTTGATAGTCTGACCATGTACCCACCTCCTGACATCCATATCCGCATCCCCCATCCCTGCAGGCAAGGCTGTCGCAGACAAACTGTATTTATCGTACAGACTTCTACACTTTGAAGACTGGGGTGGAAGATTCTTAAAGGACCCATGCTGGGGAGTATACAGGCCACCTTTTGCATACATCCTTTAGTGACAATCACTTCCCAGAGCATGTGGAAGGTTTACATTGATCATGTATCCCAAATAAGGCCCATGACTGCTCCACAACAGGACACCTGTCAGGTGTACACCAGCGAGCTGTCCAACAGATAGAGTAACTAATACATTGTAGAGAGCAGTACCCCACAGAGAGGACATCTCTGAACAGTACCGCACAACACTCAATCCCTCATAATCATCACACACACAGTGTTGACAGGAAATTGTCCAGACAATGGTAGATAAGGCTCCCCACAGTTATTGACACCCACTTACTGTTGAGGCCGTCCTCAGCAACCCTCTTCCAGCACACACAACACCAACAACATGGATGTGGGATTAGCAACTAAACCCTGGGATCTCCACTGTGTCCCTGCTTGACAGAGGCACAGCACACAGCCTCACATGGTGCCTTATGTGATCACTATAGGCACAGTAGCTCACTGTACTGGGAGGCAGACGCCAAGCACACTTTGGCTGTTTCCTCATTCCTAGGGCAAACAGCCTAGTGTTGACTCCCACACCTATATAAGGTTTAATTGTCACTGGATGTACATTATTTGTTGCTGATAGACTGTTCTTCTGCAGGTCTTTATTGCCATAGCATTCCCTGTTTGTATGAACAACTTGACCTTGTATCTGTGGAAGATGTTTGCATATGGAAGGGATCCAACTATATCACGTATGTCTCTGTAGTCATTTAACTGTGTGCACTGGGCAGATTGCTGTAACATTAGTTGGTTCCTGGAATATACACACAAATACAAATAACAGATATGTGTGGCCAACTGCTAAACTGGAGATTTAGCGGCCTAGGAGTGTGTGAGCATGCCCAGTTCCGTTGGCCTTCCCAGGCGCAGGCATGTTGTTCGATATACAGTCTCATTTATCAAAAGTGTGCGAGCATGCCCAGTGTGAGCTTTCCATATGTTGAACTCTGCAGTCCACCACATTTGTGGATGAGTGTGAACTTCAACAAATATCTCCCGTTTATGGTTGTGTGTTGTGTGTCATGTTGTGTAGTTACTGTCCAACTGCTTTGTGTGTGAACACAACAGGGATTATACTGTGCCTGCAGGGTTTGCATGAGACACTTTGCATACAGTTGTCAACATCCTTTCATATACTGACCTAACACTGTAGTACTGCAGTGTACTGGTTCCGAGTACTTTCACTGTGGTGTGACAGTATCCTGGGCTTTAGTTCTATCACTGCTTTACATTTCCATAGTGAGCACCTTAATAGCCTGGTTAGGGGCCAGTTGTGCACATCTGAAGCATGTTGCATTATGTTCAGATATGAACTACTTAAACCCGGATTGCTCCAACATTGGTAGTGTATTCCACACAACATAGGTGTACATTGGCAAACACTAGCGATGTGCCCTAGGCCATTTCTAATGCTAGTCGGAAGTTTGAGTGTGTTTGTCCCTTGACACACATTGTAAGTGGAGTTTGCCATGACTTATATGTCATGGTTAGTATACCGTGCCTCACGTCTACCTGTAGACACATAACAGTGATACCCAGGGTAAACCTACCATCTCCCATCCACTCATCAAAGATTCCTCTTGAGGAGTGTTGATGTAAGACTCCTCTGGCTAACTCCAGGTATCGGGAGTTTACTCATGAGTGGGGTGGCTTCTGTGTTATGGGATCATGCAGTACAGCTTCTTGTCCGTCCTATGTATGTCAGTGCTGGGGTCAGGTCCCCTCATGTGCATAGCTCACTGCCATCTGTAGATTGTACAAGGTGCAGCATGCCCACATTGATTCCAGCTTTCTGGACATGGCTTTATACATCAGGCACAGCTTTTGCCTCTGGGTGGGCAGTATGGCAGTGTGTGTAGCTGCAGTTTTGTTTAATCAGGCAAACTTATGGCATCTGTTCAAGCTCTTTGATACTCCTGGTGAGGTACTGTTGGGGACTTTACAGTTGATGGAGGTGTCTGCTGAGGTACATCCCACAGGGGCTATGTGTAGTCAATTGTACGTTGCTGATGAAGGATGACTGCTAAGAGCCACAATGACCTCCCCTTTATCTAGAGATCTGACAACCTTCATGATTAGGTGGGTATATGGTATGTTTCTGTAAACACTACACAGCCACATGTTTGTCCAATGCGAGGATATTTGTCACCTTGTGTCAATACAGGTCTCTCATTACATGTTAAGCACACGTGGTGAATAATGGGTTAACAGCTATGTGGGTACCAGGGTTGAGCGCCAGCTATATATCCACGGGGTTGACTATACACTTTTCTGCAATTAGCTTGCTGGACATGGCTATGGCAACCAGTTGTCTGTTTCATGTGGCGGTTCTTTGTGGGATGCTTGTGTGTCAACTGGAGGGTCAGATATGGTGGGCAGTTTGTAGTCCTTCTGCAAACATGTTCAGACACAGATCCTTCCATACCTGGCCTGTACCTATGGGACATGTATACTGGTCAAACGAGGGAGGTCCCAGGACCAAGATTTGGTGGGATGCCAGTTATATCTGGTTTGAAGTCTGACATGGCTGCAGCATGTCTGACCATGTCAGTTCTGTCCTTGGTCTGAGTTTGTAACCCCTACTGACATAGGGGTTTATATTTAAGCTGGTGAGCATATCTATAATGAACACGTAGGGTATTGTATGGAAGCCTTTGCAAGTGGTCCAGCTATACTGTGTGGGACCACATTTCCCTCATCAGCTGACTCTTAATGACTGTTTCAAATGAGTCAAACATGTTTTAGGGGCAGGATCTGCACTCCTAAGAAAGCCATTACACTGGGTAGGGGTCCGGTGCCGCAGGGTCCCCAATATCTTTATGTTCATGGTAGCGTACTGATCCTTTCCTATAGCTGTGTGTGTGTAGACCAAGCTTCTCAGGGATTCTGCAGTAGAGTAGTTTTCAGTATCCATTCAGAGCTAACACCTTTGTTGAGAACGACCACTGTTGCTGTACACTGCTCTTTGGGTACGCATATCCTGTGGTAAGGCTGACATAATGTCAGGGGGCCAGCAGTCTGCTGGGATAGATATTTTGCATTCTGGTGGGGGGGGGGTTTGCACTGCACCTGTCAGGATGTATGTTGGCAATGTGTGTGTGTGTTTTGTATGTTGTTTGTAATATTTGTGTGATTCAGAGCATATCTGTGAAATGGTCTGGTCTTACCAGTGAGCGATACACTTCTCATCTTGCCATCCAGTACCCATGTTGCTGATTATCACATCAAGTATGTTTATCCCTCTTGTGGGAGTGGTACATTGTTCCTGGGCATTTTGGTTTATGGATTCTATGAACTTTTGTCCTACAGTGTTGGAGCTAGTATAATGCTCCCAGTCTATGTCTGAGTATTTTCAATCACCCAATATAATGTGGTTTGGAGGAATTGATATATTCATGTATTCCAACATAGGCCAGGTGCAGTTCCTGGTGTTGGGATGGTAGTCTGTAGCAGGCTATAAACTGAGCAGTTTTAGCCACTGTTACTTGACCATAGCTAGTCCATGCTGCTTCTTGTTGTGGCACCAACATGGGTGTGGTTATCCTTGATTGTGCTAGTCACCCTCCTTTTGTAGCTTGTTCCCATTTTTTGAGGCTGTACAGCTGGTATGAGGTGTAACCTGGTAGTGTTGGGTGCTGTTGTGAGCCTTGACCCAGTTTTCTGTTACAGCACAGATATCAGCATTCTCCATGGGTGAGGTTAGACTGCATGCATCTTGCTGTTTAGACTTCTGGCATTGGGTAGCGTACATCTAGGTTCTTGTCCTTGTGTGATACCTATGGGGGTAGGTTTGTGTTTTGAGCCTTACTTATTCAGGGCATGCTGTGGGTAACAACAGCCTTTGCCGGTATCCATGGCCTGCACTATTAGGTGCACACCAGTCCTAGCAGGTGGAGCAGCATGTCATGCTCAGCATGTCATCCCAGGCTGGCACACATTGGATCCTTTGACTAACTGCAATCACTTCAGCCAATTATTACCTATTGATCATCTCGTGTCATGTTTAACATCATGCTTGGTGGTGGGATGTTAGTCAAGGTTCTCAGTGTGCATATACATGGTGTTACATTGCTTAACACATGGCATTCATGCCTCAGGTGATGCTGCAGGGGCTGCCTCATGGGATGCACATACTGCCCTGTACATGTGTTTGTGAAGGTTATGTCATTTTAGGCATCCCTGTTATTATGGGTGAGGTCAGAGGGGTATCATTCCAGGGTTCCTACTGAGCCAGTGTATGTGCTATCGTTGCCTCTTTGCCAGGAGGCAGGGCATGCTGGGCATGCCTCCTTCTGCCTACTGAGGCAGGCTGAGGTTCATTCCTCCTCTGAATTACGCTCTGCCTGTGATGGCCTTGGCAATGGTGGGGGCTGTTTGGCCCGGCCCTATGCTGGTCCTGCTGCAGCTGTTTTGCAAAGATCATATTATGCTTAGCATAGCACATACCATGACAATTTAGGTACATGTGGTGGTAGTACTGCAAAGGCTCCACCAGATGTGTCCAACACTGGAACCGTGACTTGAGCAGCCCAAACACATGCTCTATTACATTATGTGTTTGTGTGTGTGCCTCATAATGGCATTCCTGTTCAGGTGTATGTGCGTTTCTGATGGGTGTCATCAGCCACGGCTCCAGTGCATATTGCCATCCCTACTAAGTGTCCATGTGGGATGTCCCCATTGGCAAATGTCTGGTACAGCTGCGTCAAATGCCAGATATGGGAATCATGGTAGCTCCCAGGGCAGCCAGCACACACATTCATTATTATGCCCTGGGCATCACACATGACCTGGCAGTTGATGGAGGAAATACTTACGGTTAATGTGACCCTACCGCTCACCGGCTGATTCTTTTGTCATATGTGCATGCAGTCTATTGCACCCTACCTCAATTCACTGTTGCTGGAAGAGATGCATATTTCTGGCCAATACTTCATGGGCATTGAGAAATATACATGATCACGACATGTGCTGACATGGCATCCAGGAACTGGTGCAGTACCCTGAGGCTGATGCCTGTAAATATCCCATCATATCACCAGTTGGTCTCTGGAAGGTACCTGTTGCTGGTATTCTTAGGCCAACACACATGCCTTGGTTTCCACTGGGATGGGTTCCCTCTATTAGTTCTGGTTGAGGTGGCT
>NW_025058812.1:0-6742 GCF_019279795.1 Protopterus annectens
GTATGTACCAGCCTTTATGTAGCATGTACTTGTACAACAGTCTTTACTCTGCTGAAGTCCTACTTAATCCTCTATGCCTTGCCTACTTCCTGTTGATTTGCAGTGCATTTACCTTGTTCCAACTTTGTATTATACCCACAAAGAAACCGTCCAAGTTATATAAAAACCAACAAATTCACTCATCATCGACAAGCAGATGGGACTGCTTAAAAGAAAAAAATCAATAAATCTGAGGTGCCAAGAAAGCGCAACACAAAAAGAAAATTTGAAACTTGTAGAACAAAGGACAAGCTTATTAAAGACTTTTCAAAAGATAAACCATTTCCCTCTCGAGCTCCACCAACAGTTTTCATCACTACTGCTTTCTTTCCTTTAAAAATTAGTTTCTTTTCTCCTAACATGGCACCTAAAATGTAAAGTGGCTAACATAAGCCACTGAATTCCCACTTAGCCAGCAACATCCCATATCCTCCGATTTCTAATAAAGAGCCAAACCACATCCCCAGCAAAAACATCCTGAAAGCTCACACACATTCAGAAACAACCATTTTTAGTAGCAACAGACTAAGTACTACTACCTGGCAGTAACAAGTTGCCAGGTGAAGCACCACCGAATCTGCATGTACAATGGACATCCAGGTGCAGCACAGCAAACCAACAAGTGCCTGTGATCTGTGGTGGTTTCGCATAAACAATGACCCAATGTTTAACATCAGCTATTTATCATGGCAAAAACAGTGCTACCCATAAGACTAGTGACCAAAATTAAAGAAAACTTGAATGCACTACACACAATAATATACTAAATAACCATGGGCATCCAAATCAAATGGCAAACGAGTGCAGCTGTTCATGCATTTGTAATCTGAAATGAGTGGCCTGCTGTTGCTGTTAATTTCCTGTCCATGCATTTGTAATCCAAAACGAATGGCTGGAGTGCTGCTGTTAAAACAAACAGCTATAATCCAGAGTTTCTGCTCGCATTTGCAGTCAGACCAGCTGAAAATGACTTAATGTGGCAGGCTTTGCGGTACCAATCTCAAGACTGGCTGGTAAGCCCTAATAGAGCTGACATCATTTATGCACGTGATGACATCTTGGCTCCAACAGCATGAGTATTTGAAAACTGTAAAAAAAATGAAAAAAATCCAAGAAATAGAACAGGGGTGCCACTTTCGGGAATGCGTGGCGCCCCTTCATTTGGAATCAAAGCTCAGTAAAAACTGGAGTAATTCAGTATGGTTGAGGAGGTATGGTTCTCTCCTTGTTCGAGTAATCGAGCCTCCAGAAGTCCAGGTAACACAAAGGGACTATGGCGTGACCAAGTTCACAGATGACTTGCAGTTGCAGCCATTATTAACTAAGTGATGCAAACATCCTACAGAAAATCTCCTCTAGTGAGAAAAATGGCTGCTCACATGCAAACCATGGCCTATACAAAGCTTAGTAATGTCTTAAAAATGCGTTGCTCAACCCCTTTGGGTTTAAAAACCTCAGGTCCCACTCACTTACACACTTAAGAATGTAAGTGGGAGGCCACTGAACACTGAAGGCGTTCCATAAAAGAGGAATCTGGGGGCGCAGGTTGACAGCAACCTCTCCTTCGACCACCACATTGTCACTGTGGTCAAAAAATCCTTCTGTGTGGCACATCTCATTACCAAGGGCTTTGCATCCAAGAAGAAAGAGGTCATTGTCTCTCTCTCTCTCTCTCTCTTTCTCTTCTCTTCCCTCATTAGACCTATCATCGAATATAATGCCCCATTTAGCATGTACCTCACTAGACACCTGCAACAGCTGGAGAGGCCACAGAAATACCTCACGAAGAGGATCCTAGGCATTAAACACATGTCCTACATGGACAGGCTCAATAGACTCCAGCTATTCTTCTTGGCCTCTACATATCGCCTACTTAGAGGCGAACTCTGCTAGACTAACAAATCCATGTCTGACCAGCTTTGTCATGCAAATGAAATACATCCTAAAGGAAATCCCAGTCCCTCCGCACCCACATGCTCCAGAGATTTTCCAACCCTCATTACCACAATCAACTGAACATGCTGGAGGGACAGGGGTTACCTCACCCAGAGAAGGCTGCCCATGCTCTGGAATGGGACTTCCCAAACATATCAAGCAGAGCACCTCATTGACCCTCTTTAAGAGAAATCTTGATGAGTGGATGGGTAATAGAAAGTTCACTCCGGGGATCACTCCAGTGGCTCTAATTGATATAGGCACTGTTAACTAACTGAACCCACAGACATTGCCAACATACTGGTAGTCAGGTTCAGTGCAACCCCCTCCCTCCCTAAAGGAGAGATAACTATCCCAGCCGAGTGTAGCCTCCCAGACATCTCAAATGCACAGGTGAAAGCTGCTCTCTCTAAAGCTAAAAACACAGCATCAATGGGACCGGATGGTGTCCCCGGCTGTGTGCTGGGCACTGAGCTAAAATGAGGAATTAAACCCGCACATAAGGCAGCTGTTTAATCTCAGCCTGGGCCTTACATGGGATCACGTGCTCCAAAGGAATTAGAAGTCACGTACGCAGCATAGTCCCACTCCAGCAAAGGCAGAGAAGCTCTCACGGACCCTGCAATACCACTTACAGCCCATAAGCTTTTACAAGTTTAGTCTACAGAAGCTTATGGGAGAGGGACTGCATGTGGAGCTCATAAACAAAGAGATGGGGAACACACAGACATTGGACCCGAACCCAGTTTAGCTTTGTCAAGGGAAGATCATGCCTTTTGAACTTGAGTGGAACCCTTCTTGAAACAGTCACCAAGGCCATTGATGAGGGAAAGGCAGTCCATACACAGCCTACCTTGACCTTGCAAGCAGGCTTTAGAGCACAATACCCCACTTTCGGGTATTGTAGAAAAACTTACCAGCGTAAATATAAAACCCATATGTCAGCAAGATGGGTTTGCGTAAACTAACTTAAGGACAGAACCCACAGAGGTTAGAGTTGCTGGCTATGTGTCAGACTCCAAGCCACGGTCACAGAGTAGGTGTCCCACCCAGAATCTCAGGGTCGTGTCCTTGGCCCCCATTGTTTGGCATCTACTTCTCAGAAGTACAGGCCAACAGGAGAGACTTGGCTGACAAAGTTTGCAGAGACAGGCAAACTGAGGCGCCCATATAAGTGGAAGGTGCATGGACGGATATCCTTCAGAAGGGACTCACGTAAACAGATAGCTGGTGCCAGGAGCCATGGCCTCCAGTTAAACGCCAAGCTCTGTATAGTCATACCTTCCGGGAAAACAAGGTAACGGCATTAAGCTACCATATAGGTGGCAATCCACTAAGCACAGAAGAGGTTATCAGGGGACCACAGGGACCAGTGTTGACAGTGGCCTCTTTGATACTCAACGCTGCTGAAGTGGTTACAGAAGAGACTTTCATACGCCCAACCTGATCATGAAGAGAGTTTACACACTCCAGATCCTAGTGAGGTCATTTTGTTTCCCTGTACTCTTCACCTATCGAGACCAATGATCGAGTACAATGCCCCATTCGGGATGTGTATCTCACCCGACATCTGCAGCAATTGGAGAGACCCCAAAAGTTCCTCACTAAAAGGATAAAGGGACTCAAAATTCCGTCATATGCTGCCAGATTGGAAGAAACTCCAGCTCTATTCAGTTTGCATACTGTCTGCTCAGAGGTGACATGTACCTGACATACAAGAGCCATGTCCAACCCGGGAATTAATGGACATGCTCCACCTCAAAAATCCAAATCCTGACCAAAACCACGTAGAGCAAGCGACTTTAAACCTTAACCTTACGGATATAAATGGGAGGCCATTGGAGGGATCAGATTTATCACTCAAGGAGACTCCCTATGCTGTGGAATAAAATCCACGGTCCATGCTTAGAGGCAGAGCACCTCGTGAGCTCTGTTCAAGAGAAATCTAGACCTGTGGATGGGAGATGCAGAGAGTTTACCCCGGGAATCTCATCTCTGTGTCACTGCTGGACAGAGGCACGTAATAAACTAATAAGCACAGTATTTTTTTTCATATATAAGGGGGTGTGAAGCCTAAACATTTTAAGGCAATAGGCTTATAAATGCCTTAGGGCAGATAGCCTATTATAAACCTAAGTGAACCTATGAACCTATGATGCCAGGGGCACTTTGGTATGGGCTAGGCTTGTGCGAAACTGGTTTGAGCCATTAGCCTATTTCAGATACCTATGAACCTCCTATGAATAGATCTTCCCATACCGTCAAGCAACAACACCTCAGTGGCCCCTCTTCAAGAAAGCACATCCTTGAGTGAGTGGATGGGAAACTTACAAATTCATCCCAGGAGGTTACACCTGTGTCCCTCAATGACAGGGGCATGGACAGGTGCTGACTGAAAGAGTTTCCCTTTTGAGGATAAACTCTTGGCTAGAAGTGTATGACCCCAGGGCCATTAGCCTAGTAACCTCCTATTAGCTTATATGTGGGTCAATGTGTTCAGTCCTTTTTGTATGTACTGTGATTATTTGTGTGTGTCATACTGCTGACAACTCTGTTTGCAGTGCGTTTCTTTTGTGTGTCTCATAAATGAGAGATATAGATATATATATATATACAGACATATGTGTATGTGTATGTGTGTGTGTGTGTGTGTGTGTGTGGGTTTGTGTGTATATAGATGTGTGTGTCTATATATGGGTCTGCTTTGAACCAGTGAAAAAACATTTCTGCAAAATATAATTTGATGACTCCATTTTCGTGAAAGTGCTTTTATCAGAATATGCACTTTCTCGAGAAACCAGTTCACCATGCAGTAAGCATAAGCAGAGTTGGAAGCAATGTTTAGTGTAGGTAAGTTTTTTTTTTTTTTGCTGTTCAGAGAATCATTTTTTCGCAAAAGAGAATTTTTGTATAAATGCACTTTCGTGAAAATGGAGTCGCAAAATTCCGTTTTGGAGAAATGTAATTTTGGTGGGTCGGCAGACTAGCATATATATATATATATATATATATATATGTATATTTTATATATATATATATATATATATATATATATATATATATATACACATACATGTATATATATATATATATATATATATATATATATATATATATATATATATATATATACACATATATATATATACATATATTATTAATAATATATTAAAGTACACACACACACACACACACACATATACACACATATTCTTCCATATATAAAGTCTGATGATGGTGGCTGCGAATGGGTGTAGTTAGTAAATCCCATTCTGATATTCAAATTCAGCAAGGACAATAATTAAACAAATGCTTTGTGTGTTAATCATGGACTTACCAACGCTTGAAGGTAGTATTTTCATGTTGGTAAAGCTTGTATCTGCAAATTACTCTAACATACAGATATCTCACTTCACAACCATTGCAGCGGTGTACAGCTTATCTTTGTGATATCTCTCAAAATTCCAAATAATTTATATCCTTATTGTATTCATCCTTATTAGGCCCATCACTGAAAATAGTGCCCCATTGACACATGTCCACAAAGTACTGAAAGCGGCTCCAACACTACTACTCTCAACAAAAATTTCCCAGGTCCAAAATCGCTTAACTGTTGTAATAGACTGATATCGCAGCTTTGCCAAAGTGTCCTACACATTTCTGACAGGGCCATGTCCACTAAAGTTTCCAGCGCACTAAGGACTCAGCACTCTAAGATCGCCATCACCACAATAAAACTAGTTGTAAACCTTTACTCATCACTTCAACAATACCAGAAGGCTTGACAAGTATATACACAACGCACAGCCGTATTTGTGAAATCAGCTGATTTTACATGTCAAATACAGTACTTCTTGCAATGTCGAGTAAACAGTTCAGACAACTGTAAGAAATCGACAAAAACAATGAAAAACAGCAACTATTTTTCAAAACTCTGTGTTATGTCCATCCTGTGAAGATAAATAAGTATTATTTTCTTTCAGTCTTTTTTGTATGAAATCAGACTTTCATTTTTCTGACCTTTCTACATCTACCAGCAGGAAAAACTACTAATGGGACTCTGGGTGTGTTATCTACTACCTGATTAACTTCTCATGACATTAAACTACTGATTAAACAAAAGCACAGAGCCAGAGCCCTATACCAATCCACCAAAAACAAAACCAATCTCACCACCTATCATCAATTATGAAACCAAACTAAGAAAAAATTTGGTTTACATTTCTAAGTTGTTCCTATTTGTAATAGTTTGGCTAGTTTACTTTTTACATATGATTATTTATGGATAATATTCAGATCTTACTATTGTAAATTCTGTATTTTTTTTATTTGTCTTGTTTTTGGAGCTTTTCTCCCAGGTCTCTGCTGAAAACAGGCTACTAGCACAATCAGACACGACCCAATAAACAAGTGTAAATAAATAAATAAAACATACAAAAAAATTAATAAAAATGTATTACCTAGGTCAGTTGCAGTTCATAATACATTTTTTCAGCCAGTTTAGGTCAAAGTCATTTACTCACAAAACCTATTCATACCCAAATTTATCTCAGCATAGGCCTCAATTTTAGTAAGCAATCTCATTAAATGACAAAGAAAAACATTCACAAGTGGTGTTCTTTAAACGTGTGCAAACTGGTCAATACAAACACAAGCTATTAGCACATCTTTTTATCTTTTATTTACCATCACCACTAGTTACAACACAAAATGACAGCCAGCGGGGGGTTCACAGCAGGGTTTCTGTAAAGATATAGAACATTTAATA
>NW_025058813.1:0-6311 GCF_019279795.1 Protopterus annectens
GATGGTAAGGGAAAAAAATGAGCCAATGAGGGGCTATAAGGATGATCGTCTGTCCCAGTGACTTTACTTTCTGTAAGAATTTGGGTATCAGGGGAATTAGTGGAAATGCGTAGAGACCTGGGGCTAATCGTGGACAAGAGCATCCCTTGGGGAGTGACCTGGCATGGGAATCAGGGCAAAATAGCTTCTGCATTTGTTGTTGATGTGACTGGCAAACAGGTCGCAGGAAGGCTGGCCCTATTTGTGGAAGATCCTGTCCACAATCTCTTGTTTGAGGGACCATTCGTGGGGCAATAAAATTGCTCTGCTCAGTCTGTCCCCTATGACATTGGATTTGCCTGGGATGTGCATTGCCAACAGAAAGTGCTGGGATGACAGTGCCCACTGCCATTCTCTGAGGGCTTCTCGGCAAAGGGGATAAGACTTGGTCCCACCTTGTTTGTTCAGATACCAGACCACTGACATGCCTGTCTGTATTGCAATTATCCCTAGAGGAAGAGCATCCTGAAGGTATTGCAATGCTAGAAGTAGTGCTCTCATCTCCATGGCATTGACATGCAGATGTGATTCTTGAACTGTCAATGTGCCTTGGGCAGTCTTTCCCTGAAAACCCCCCCCCCCACCCTATCAGGGAAGCGTCCATGGTCACAGTGGCAACTAGAGGGGGGAGCATGAAAGGACATCCTATTGTGACATGAAGAGACATCAACCACCACTGAAGATCCTTCTTACAGAAATTCGTTATCAGGATCATGTGACTCATTGGAAGTTATTGGTAAGTCCATTGCGTGAATAGAAGCCATTGAAGGATTCTCATATGCATCCCTGCTAACGGGATTGCTAAAATAGCTGCCGCCATCAGTCCTAGAAATTTCAATACCTCTGCAGCTGGCAGTCTGTTCTTTGATATCAGGGACATGATGTGTTGGCGAAGAATAGAATTTTTTTCTGGCAGAAGGCTAAGAGTGGTGGTTGATGTGTCTAGTTCTGTCCCTATTAAAACAATATGCTGTGATGGCAACAAGGCAGACTTTTCGAAGTTGACTGTAATGCCTAGCCAATAGCAGTGTGTCAGAGTAGCCTCTCTCACCTGAAAAAGTTGATGCCTGGTGGTGGAGGTAAGGAGCCAATCATCTAGATACAGAAACACCTGGAATCCTAGATGCCTCAGGTGAGCCGTGACTACTGCCATGCACTTGGTGAACACTCTGGGGTCTGTAGTGAGACCAAAGGGCAGAGCTCGGAATTGATAATGATTGGCTCCCAGCCAGAAACGCAGGTGATCTCTGGATGGTTTGGCCATCTTTATGTGGTAGTACTTATCCTTGAGATCGATCGAGCACATCCAATTGTCCTTCCCCAGAAATGGGAGTATGGACTGTAGCGTGACCATTCGGAACTTTTCTTTTCTCACAAATTGGTTGAGTCTGCTGAGATCCAAAATGGGTCTCCAGTCCCACTTTCTTTGGAACCAAAAAGAATCTTGAGTAAGTTCCGAATCCTGTCTGGTCTGCTGGGACTGGCTGGATGACTTTTTTTCTAGCAATCAGCGTACCTCTATTGCTACTTGTCCCATGTGACTGGGTGGAACTTCCGGGATTTTTTTGATGGGAAGAGGCTGGGTGAAGAACGGTATGAAATACCCTCTGGAAATGATACTTTGTACCCAACTGTCATTAGTTATATTTAGCCAGGCTTTTGGGTACAGTGATAAGCGACCCCCGACTGCCTCCAGAGTAGGACAGCTGGGTCTCCCTTCAGGAGTGCTGATAGGATTGACCAGAGAAGTGATCTCTGTCACCCTGGTGTTGTGGATCTCCTCTGCCATGAGGTCAGCATCTTTCATTGAAACCCCCTCCTCTGCCTCTGGAGGGGGGCTCTCCACCTGTGTCTTGAAAGGCTCCTTGGGCTTTCCGGAACCACATCTTTCCTCCCCTCTGACCTTTGGGAAAGGGTCAAGTGGGGATGGAAAAACGGACTGAGATGGCAGACAGAGTCTTTCCTTCTTGCTCACACCTGGTTAAAGTCTCCTTCACCTTTGGCTCAAACAAAGATGAGCCGTCAAGTGGGGTATTAGTAAAGGAAGACTTGAAGGGTTCCACAAAGGAACAGAGTCGCATCAGGAAATGCCTACGAAGAGCAATTCCTGTACCTGTGGCTCTACTCAAACCATCAGTTGCGTATGATATGAGACGCATGGACGAGTTGACTATCGAATTGAGGGTAGAGAGCTGAGTGGCAATCTTGTTGGATACACTCAAAGCTACAGCACCCTGAAGAGCGTCTCCCAACTCCTTAAGGAGATCTCTCTGCAGTCTGGTAAAATGTGTCAAGTAGTGCAGTGATCTGAATGAGAATGTCACTGAACTGAACATGCGTTTCCCATATCTATCCATGATCCTACATTCTCTGTTAGGAGGATGGATAGATGAGGAAGTGTCAGACATTTCCTTTTTGGTGGCTGCCGCCGCCACCACCATGGCATCAACAGGGACTCCCCTGGTCAAAAAGGACTTATCCACAGGGGCTGAAATAAACTTATTAGGCCTCCTAGGAACAGGTGCCATAGATTCTGAGACTCCCACGCCCTACGAGAGACCAGATCCATAAGCTCATCGTAGGGCGGAGATACCCAAGACGTGGAAGGTTGAGACCAGAATGCCTTCAGGGGAAAGGACTTATCCTCTGTAGGGCTGTTGGACTGCCAATCACCACCCTGCCTAAGAATTTCAAGAATCTCCGCAAAGGAGATGTCCTCAGAGGGGGATCTAGGGGACCCCTTCGATTCATCCAGGTCAGTGTCCGATGTGAGAGACTCTTAGGGGGAGTCCAAATGCTTTCTCATGCATAATCTCTTCCTGGGAACCTCTTCAGGGGGAACTTCTGGAGAGATCTCAGAAGAGCAGGGAGTGCCCAGTGGGGCTACCTGAGGCTCAGGGTCTCTATGCTTGGGATGACTGGAGGAGACAGAAACTGACACAGGCACTTTAGGGGAAGAAGAAGCTAGACCTTGAGATGAGGAAGTCTTAGGAGACAACTCTCGCCTCATGGCTTCGAATGCACCTCGGCTCAGATGGGAAGGAGTGGACGGCTCCAACAGAGCTGCAATCTCCTCCCGCACAAAAGCCGTGGGCTCCGAGCCCAAGGTAGGAGCCGAGCTCACCCGAGCCGAGGCCCGGAGAGAAAGAGTTGGCATTGAAAAGTCGGTGCGGCTATCCTCCCTGGACCCGACTGGAGAGTGTCAGCTCCTAGAGTCCCCGGTCAGCACTGAGAACGGCTGAGCAGATGGAGCTGATGACACTGGAGCAGGTGTCAGCTCCAAAGGATCCACAAGCATTAAGTCGGCCTCCTCCAGCTCTGAAGGTCTGGTATGGCTCGGGGGAGCAGACAGTTCAAGAGTAGCAGTCTGAGATGACAGCAATTTAGCTAGGCCTGGTGCCTTTAAGAGTTTCTGAACCATCCTATCCATATCCAGATCAGATAGACTGACAGAGGACCTGGAAGCGTGAACAGATGGAGCCGACTGGAGCAATATGGATGGAGGTTTTTCGGCAACCGGTTCCAAAGCAGTGTCCCAGCTCTGAAAAGAACAGACTGTCGGCTCCAAAGGCAGTGGAGCCTGAAGTCACCACACTTTGACCTTTTTCCGACCTAGAATCAGAGGAAAATTTGGATGATTTACTGGCTCCATCCTGGTCAGACAATGCCTCAGAAAAAGGGTATTTGATGATACACCTATCAATTAACTTCCTCTTCCTTTCTGCTAGCACTCTGGTGGAAAAGGAGTGACAGATACAGCAAGACTCTTGCAGGTGCACCTCACCCAAACAGTAAACACACTGCATATGGGCATCCATGACCGACATTTTCTGTCCGCAGTCTGGGCATTTTTTAAACCCAGACTTTGGATGTTTGTCTTTTTCTTCAGACATTTTCACAACTGAAACACACTATTTAACTATGAGCTATTTTAACTAACTCACACAAACACACACAGCCCAAAAGGGGCAACTGACAACTATATCAATATAAATAGGATTAAGTAATCCAATAACAATAGTCCCAACAGGGAACACTGATTAATAACTAAAGAAAAGGATCCTAAGGCCAAAGGCAAAGATGGATTATACTGAGGAAAGGGGTATGAACACAGAAAAACAACTATCTACTAGCTAGTAATATCTATTAGTAAAAATAGATCAAGGATATATAAAAATTGAAAAATATAACTTGCTGACAGTTGAAAAACTCCCAATATAGTCTCGAGCAATGCTGGAAACCAAGAGATCTGTGCTGCAGCAAACTAGATCTGAGGTAATTCCAGCAGTGCATTGTGAGATAAGGGGTGGGGTCTCGAGCTACTGGAGAGCTTTGAGTTTGCTAGTCAGCTGTGTCAAAGCCGAGGATCGGCTCCGAACCCCATCAGTGATGAATGAACGGCAAGATTGAACAACTTTACATTAAATGTTTAGATTGTACACTGACCACCCGCTTGTTTAGAAAGGAGTGTTATGGAAATGCTATACTTCATAGGAAGAGTATGCACCCTAGAAGGGTATTTAATAACATAATAAAAGGCCAAGGCATGAGAGTTTCTAGGTTACACAATGTTGATGTAGATTACAAGGATGGTCGTGAAACACTCAGAGAATCTCTGAGGAATAGAGGTTATAGAGATAGTGAGGTAAACCCTACTTTGATAGATGTTGATTCTGTGAGGAATGGCCAAGCTAAACCATATTTTTCTTCTACTCATGACCCAGTTGTAGCTGTAGGGGGAAGTGAAAGGTTGTATCATTCTATGGGAAGAGTTACAGTTTCTATGGCATATACAAGTAATGTTGATCCAGTTAAAAAAGCGTTTCAGAATAACTGGCATCTTTTAATGATGGATTATAAAATTAATAGAATGGTGGGGGATTATCCCATGTTTGGAAACAGGGATTGTAAGTCACTTAAAATGATGTTATGTTATCCAGATAAAGGCAAGATGGTATGTAATTAACAATATGGGACATACCCATGTGGTTTCTGTAACTTTTGCGATTTGATAGATAGTGAGAACACATTTATGCATCCAGATTTTAATAGGAAGCATATGTTTAATGTAAGGGCAACTTGTACTACAAAGCATTTAGTATATTTAGCACAGTGTGAATTTTGTAAAAAATTATATGTCGGGAAGACAAATTGCACTTTGAAAGAACGTATAAGGGAACATGTATATAGCATTAGAATAGGTAACAGTACAAATGCACTTGCTAGATATCATAGGTACTATCATAGGTTAGATAGAAACAACTCTGATCCAAAACAATACCAAAACAGCAAAATCTTCAGAAGTCAGGAATCGAAAAACAGGAACCAAAGTCAAATCCAAAAGCAAACTCTTTATTCTCCAGCTCTGTAACCACCTTTCAAGAGTATACATTCTCACTGAAAGAATGGATATATATATATATATATATATATATATATATATATATATATACTCATAGCAATTAATTAAACAATTAATTAAACAATTATGTTCAAAAAAGTTTTAAAGCAGACACCTCCAGTTTATTTCATTATTCAGTCCACAGGGTGTCATTGTATTGTATTTCAAAATAAAAATACTTTCCTTATATTGTAAGTTATATTTCAAAGCATTTTCATCATTACAAAGACATTTCACACTTTCTAAAACTGTTCCTGTTAAAAATGAAGCATCACTATTATGATAAACACTAAAATGTGTGGCAATACATTTATTTTCCCTTTTATGTCTTATGTGTCTAATGTGCTCACCTAACCTAATACGAAACTCTCTTTTAGTTTCACCTATATAATATAATCCCCACAGGGACAGTGTAAAGCATACACAACTCCCTTGCTTCTACAGGTAAAACTATCTCTTACTGTGAACCTAATGTTATTAATATAATTAAATGTTCTAACTATATTCCTACAAACACTGCATCTACTGCAACATCTTGTACCAAATTCACTTAGTGTTCTTGGTAAACAAAATTTTGGCATTACAAATTTACCATGTACCACCATATCTTTCAAATTTCTGGGCCTTTTATAGGAGAATGAAGGTTTTTGTGGCAAAATGTGCATCAACACCTTGTCTTTCACTAAAATTTCCAAAATGTTCCACTACATCCTTTATGTCTCCACTTTTACATTATATGTAGAGACAAAATAAATATCCTTACAAGTTTATCACTGGTTGCCAGATGATATTTCTTATAATGGGATTCACCTATTACATTTACCTTACCATATATTCTCCTTTTACCTTCATAAGGGCTGTACCCTCTTTT
>NW_025058814.1:0-5727 GCF_019279795.1 Protopterus annectens
CTTCTAAGAACCTCTGTACAATAAACTACGAACAAGTCAAACAGGTGCAACTGCTGCAAACTCAGTTGGACCCCTCATTACTTTTAAACTCAATTATTAAATTGGTCACCTTTTGAACTGTCACTTTCAAAACCAGAACTCACAAAGGATGCAAATCAGACTAAAAATCCTCACTCAAGGGTAAACTATACCCTCCCTAAGTGAAGGTGTAAATGCATCTCCAAAGCCTCTACCCAAGCTGAAAGTGGTAAATGTACCACAGCATACACTTAAGCCCTGTACAATAACTTGAATAAGTGAATATACTCGGCTGTACCAGATAGAATCAAAGTCAGAGCCCAAGTAAAATCAAACTGCCATGGTGGACTTCTAGCATCAACAAACTCTACAATAATCTCAAATGCCGGGATGTCCAAGAAAACAAAGTTATCAAGGACCCAACCCTCCAAGCAGAGCTTAAATGAAGCAAATAAGACAACTTGTCAAATTGTCCAAGAGCTCCTTTGAGAGAAACCTAGCAAGTACTGCCAAGAATAGCCATAATGCCTTTTACTCCTATGTACGTAAGCTAAAGAGTAGGACCCAAGCATGTGTAGAACTGGTGGCCAATGGTATCACACACACTGACACCACAGAGATAGTAGAATATGCTAGTCAGATAGGTTTTGTGAAGATTTCCCTCCCCTTATCCCTCCTCTAACTTGGCTACAACAGCCCCCCAAACCCCCCTACCATATATATCTAAAGAAAGCAGGTCCTCAAAGCCCCTGTCCAAGGCAAAGAACATGGCCTCTATTAGACCATAGACATTCCAGGCCTGTCTTCTAAACAGGCTAAAACATGAACTAGCATCACCACTGGGCAAGTACTCTTTTCAATCACAGCCTAACCACAGTGATTTCAGTTCCTATGGAATGGAGAAACAAAGCTAAAGTCTACTCTTCAGTGTTTCCCATGGGAACTAGGACAAACGCTCAACTTTAAGCACCCTCACATCATTCATACTCTCTCATCCCTGCACCTGCCCAAAAACTCATAGCAAGCACTACTAAACCTTAGCACTAGACCCCCCTATACTGTGTGTGAGAAGCGACAAGGTTTCTCTATTCGACCTTTACCAGCCAATGAGTAAAATGGACAGTTCACTGTACCTGGTCCAGGCATGTCCAAAGGGCAGCTTCAGGTGTACTTCCAGTCCAACTGGTGAATCTGGATTATTTTGAGGCAATGTTACAATTGCCCCCATGTACACAGAGCAACCTTCTCCTCCCTTCCACCAAACACTCAATACATGCAAGAGATGTGCAACAGGTATACAGCCAAACTGAGGCTAAGCTCTTCAACCCAAGACTGGACTCAGGCAGCTCAAGAGGAGAAGGGAGCCATTACTTGCATCACACCACCAGTCTCATATAGACTTTGAAACCAAGTACTGGCAAAACACACATAAATACACAAAAACATACCTGAGGTTCTAAATAAAAATCTGTAAAAGCAAAGAGACCCTCCAAGCAGACATGTGGGCAAGCAACCTCTCACCCCTCAACACAAACCATGAAACACATATATCACAAAACCAACCAATGTGCCACACAATCACTGCAGCCCTTATAAAAATAACATACCCAACGAGTAGTAAAAGGTGACTCTATAGTCAGGCACACTGATGTCCCACCTCACTGGGCTCAACAAGGAGAAGGTTACTGTTGGGCTGGCTGTTAAGGTGCCAGGATCCGCTGACATAACATTGAAGCACTCAGGGTCACTCCAGCAACAAGTAGAAATATGACTGTCATTGTCCATGTTGGTGTGAATGACCTGAGCCATGGCCTCCTCCTGGACTACATGAAAAAGAGACATGGTGGAGTTTCTCTGGATCACTTGAAGCTCAGGCTGGTGATGACTCCTGACCCTGAGTAGCATCCCTGCCTCACCAAAAAATGATACCATGGTATAGAGAAAAAATTATCAATTTCTAACAATTGGCTAAGCTTCTGGTGTCATTCAAAGGGGATCCATTGTCCGGGATAGCCTGGGATGACATGCTCAACAAGCCATGCTGCTTTTGCATAGAGAGACCCAAGCTTGGGCACCTCGTCACCCTTTTAGGCTTTCAAATACTGGCCAATACCTTGCCAATTCCCTTATGGAGTGCCTTTTAGGCAAGGCTCAAAAGACAAACTCCACCACCATTACAACATAGCATCAAGTAACAAAAAACTGAGGGTAATGCTGCTCAATGCCAGATGTATAAACTTCAAAAATGCATGCACCTTGAGGCACTTCTTAGTATGGAGAAAAATTGATATATGTGCAGTAACAGAAACCTGGTTTAAGGCTCCAGAGAGCATACCTCAAAGCACCGGCCAGGCTACAAATCCTCATACCATACATTTCGCCACAAAAACGCTGGACCGTGAAATACAAAAGGCTGGGGGAGTATCCGCTATTCATCAAGGATACCCACACTTCCAGGTTAGTGGCACAGCACCGATGGTTCGCAGAGATCGGTCCACGCAAGCAACTAACAATGGGCAAAGCTGCTATTCAAATTACATAGCTTGCTACAGGATCACTTAACTATCTCCCCTAGAACCCTCACTCCTCATTCCTTGGAAACACTGGGAAACATAAGCAGGTCCTACCATACACCCTGATATTGGGTGATTTCCAATTATTCAAACATTAACTGGGAGAACTACTCAAGCAATTTAACTCCCTGGCCCAACATTTCCTAGAATTTATAAACTCAAATGCCCTGGATCAACTGGTTAACACCCCCACCAGAGGTGACAACATATTGGACCTTTCATCACCAACATGGGAGACCGGAGGTCATCCCCTCACTGGTTAGATGTGACCATAAACTAATCACTCTGGATATCCACATTCCACCACCAACCCCGACCAAAGAAAAAACCACCGCGCGGAAAAACTTTTCAAAAGCAAACTTCACGTTACTTAAGACCGAGGTGGGAAGTTTTAAAGCCCCCATGCCAAAGGATAACACTGTCTAAGCTGCAAAATCCTTTACTAATGCACTCTACGGGCACCAACAAGAATGCATAGATCGTGCTAATCCCAAACAAAAGAAGATTTACTCCTCCAAGAAAAGGAAAGCAGTCTGGTGGACCGCTGCCATAAACAAGCTATACAATAGAAGGAGGAAACTAGTACAGAAAAGCAAGAGTAAAATCCCAAGAAGGGAAGACTATCCTTCGATCAGTATCATCTAGAAACTATATTCCTCATAAAATCATCCAAGGCTAGCTTCAAAAGAAAAAATTGCCATGGACTCCAAAGATAACCACAAGGCATTCTTTTAGCTTTGTCAAGAATCTATGGCAATTCTCAGATCTGCTCATTAGAGTTAGTACAGAATGGGTTATCAAAATACACAGAACTGACCGATATAGCCAACATCCTGGCAGACAGGTTCAGTGCAAACTTCACCCCCCCTCACCCCCAAAGGGCCCATAACTATACTACCAGAAGAATGTAGGTACCCCTGAAATCACAGACACTCAGGTTAAAACAGCCCTTTCCAAAGCCAAAAACATAGCATCAATGGGACCGGACAGTGTCCCAGGCTGCATCCAACACGAGCTCAAAGATGAACTAACACACTGTTTAAACTCAGCCTCTCCACAGGCTACATGCCCACAGAGTGGCGCACAGCAATGGTTATTCTGCTCCACAAAGCAGTAGAGCCAACAACGGACTTACAGGAACTATCGCCCTATAAGCCTGTAAATCTGAAGCTTGGTCTGCAAAAGCTATGGAGTGCATCATCATGGATCTCTATTAACAGAGACATTCAAAACCTCCAAAATACTGAACACAACCCAGTTCGGTTTTTGTTAAGGCAAGATCATGCCTCTTTAACCTGGTGGACTTCTTTGAGATAGTTGCCAAGGCTATAGATCAAATAAAGGCAGTCCACACTGTGCCCACGAGACCTCGCAAGTAGGCCTTCGACACTATTCCCCACTCAGGTATTATAGACAAGCTCACCAGCCTGGGAAACATAAACCCCTACTGGCCACGAGATGAATTGCCAACTGGCTCATGGACAGAACTCCACATGGTAAGAGTTGCAGTGAGCTAGTTCTGACCTCTAAACCTGTTACAAGTGGCATTCCCCAGGTTTCCAAGTCCTACCGACCCCTCCCTGTCACCGGCATATATACTTCTCAAAGGTACAGGCAAAGCACAGGAGGACTATGACCTCACCCAACCAAGCAGACCCACTGCAAACTAGGGGCTATAATTGACTCTCTGGCTGACACATAAATCTTCCAAAAGGGTCTCACTGAGACAGATACCTGGTGTCAAAACCATGGTCTCTCAAGTTAAATGCCAAAAAGTGCATAGTCATCCCCTTTGGAAAACAGTACCCACAAACTACACACATATGTGGTAGCCCCCCAACATGAAGATGTAATAATGGATCTGGGGACCCAAGTAGATTGTAATCCTCTCCTTTGATAATCACATTGCCAAGCTTTTTCGTGGTTAGAAAAATCCTTCTATGTGGCTCTAATCACAAAAGGGTTTGCATCCAGATCGAAACAGGTCATTGGGGCTCCTCTACGCATCACCTCATCAGATCCATCATAGAGTACAATGCCCCATTTAGGGTTTTTTGTAATTTTACAAAGCACACCTGCAAACAACTGAAAGCATCCACAGAAGTTTCTCACCAAGAGGATCACTGGCCTCAAGCAGATGCCCTAAGTGCAGCTCGACTGAAGAAACTCCCAGCTGTCCTCGTGCTGGTTGCATACCGCCACTAGAGGTGATCTCTGCCTGACATACAAGGCCATGTCCAAACCAGAATTGATGGACATGCTCCACCTAAAGAAAACCATATCCCCTCGAGCCACACGCCCAGGAGATCTAAACTTCCTGCTCACAACAATAAATAGGACGTGCTGGAGGGATAGAGTCCTGTCCCAGAGATTTCCCGTGCTCTGGAACAAGATTCCAATCTACATTAGGCAGCTCGCTAACCCTCTCTCAAGAGAAACCTTGAGGAGTGGATGGGAAACAGAAAGTTTACCCCAGGGATCACTTCAATGGCCTCCCAAGGGACAGATGCACAGGACCTAATCTAAGGGGGGCGGTGAAAGCCAACACATTCTGGCTAGGCTTATAAATGCCTTCGGGCAGATAGCCTAGTACCTACCTATGAACCTATTCCCCTTCACAAAAGTGGCCTAACAGGCCTGAGGAATTACAGATCCATAAGCCTAACCAGCTTCATCTGTAAGGCCATGGAACGTATCATTATGGACCTCATAAATAAATATAAAGATCTCCAAACTCTGGACCCCATTCAATTTGGATTCATGAAGGACAGATCCTGCCTATTAAATCTGGTGGATTTCTTTTAACATGTGACCAAGGCAACTGATGAGGGCAAAGCTGTGCACACAGCATACCTCAATCTGGCAAAGGCTTTCAACACAATCCTACATTCAGTCATTACCGATAAATTTAGCAAACTGAATGTAAACCCTCTCGCTGTAAGATGTGTTGCTAACTGGTCAATAAACCACAGACACACACTATTAAAGTGTGTTACTCAGTAGACCTCTCTGCCACCAGTAAGGTGCCAATTAGGGACTAGTTTTGATATACTCTCAGAATTTCAGATCAAAACAGCTGGGGTTGTGATTCTGACCAAGTTTGCGGTGATGACTGCAAACTAGGTGCCCAATCCCC
>NW_025058815.1:0-2735 GCF_019279795.1 Protopterus annectens
GGTTACCCAAATAAAAACCTGTTTTGACCCATTAAAACCCCCTTTTTTCCCCATTTTTCCAAGATTTTACTGCTTGCCTTTTAAAAATTCCCTCCTTTTTGCCCAATTAAAATTTCCCCTTCCCCCTTTCCGTTTAAACTGGGGGGGGGTTTTCCTTTTAAAATTCCCCCTTTGCCCAATTAAAGTTTCCCCTTTCCCCCCCTTTTTTTTATAACTGGGGGGGGTTTTCCTTTTAAAATTCCCCCTTTGCCCAATTAAAACCCCTTTCCCCTTTTCCCCTTTCCGTTTAAACTGGGGGGGGGTTTTCCTTTTAAAATTTTCCCCCCTTTGCCCAATTAAAATTTCCCCTTTTCCCCTTTCCGTTTAAATTTCTAGGGGACTTGGGCCTTTCTTCAAAACCCGCCTTTTAAACCCCAAAGCCCCTTTTCCCTTTTCCCCCCACCCGTTCCAAATTTAGGGTTCTTCCTGGGGTTCAAGGATCAAATGTTTGCCCCCTTAAAGTTTCCCTTTTTTTCCCCCTTAACTCTTCTTCCTGGGGTTCAAGGATAAAAAAGCCCTTTGCCCCCTTAAAGTTTCCCCCCTCCTTTGCCCAAATTAAGGGCTTCTTCCTTTACGGGTTCAAACCCGTTTTGCCCCCTTAAAGTTTCCCCCTCCTTTGCCCAAATTAGGGGTTCTTCCTGGGGTTCAAGGTTAAAACCCGTTTGCCCCCTTAAAGCCCTCCCCCCTCCTTTGCCCAAATTTAAAATTCTTCCTTTACGGGTTTAAAAATGCCCAGACCCCCTTAAACCCTTTCCCCCCTTACCTTCCCTTTTCTATGTCTTCCTGGGGGCAAAGGTTTCCCTGTTACAAACCAAACCCTTTCCCCCCTTACCTTCCCTTAATTGCTTGATTGTGGGGTTACGGTTAAAAAGTTTTACCCCAAACCTTGCCCCTTTTCCCCCCTTCCCCTTTTCCCCTTTTCTATGTCTTCCTGGGGGCAAAGGTTTCCCTGTTACAAACCAAACCCTTTCCCCCCTTACCTTCCCTTTTACTTGTCTTCCTGGGGGACAAAGGTTTCCCTGTTTAACCCCAATTAAACCCCCTTTCCCCACCTTTTCCCCTTTTCCCTTATCTGTCCTGGGGGCAAAGGTTTCCCTGTTTAACCCCAATTAAACCCCCTTTCCCCACCTTTTCCCCTTTTCTTATCTGTCCTGGGGGACAAGGTAAAACCCCGTTACAACCCCCCTTTAAACCCTTTCCCCCCTTACCTTCCCTTTTCTGGGTGATCTGTGCCTGGGTTACAAGGTATAACAAACCTGCCTTATCCACCACACCTTAAAGCCATTCCTCCTCTACTCTGTCTCCTATAGATTGCAGGGGTGATCTGTGCCTGGGTTACAAGGATAACAAACCTGCCTTATGCACCACACCTTAAAGCCCTTTCCCCTTTTCCCCCTACTCTGTCTCCTATAGATTGCTGAGTGGTGATCTGTGCCTGGGTTACAAGGTATAACAAACCTGCCTTATGCACCACACCTTAAAGCCCTTTCCCTTTCCCTCTACTCTGTCTCCTATAGATTCTGAGGGTGATCTGTGCCTGGGTTACAAAGGATAACAAACCTGCCTTATGCACCACACCTTAAAGCCCTTTCCCCTTTTCCCCCTACTCTGTCTCCTATAGATTGCTGAGGGCTGATCTGTGCCTGGGTTACAAGGTATAACAAACCTGCCTTATGCACCCACCAAACCCCTTTTCCCCTTTTCCCCCTACTCTGTCTCCTATAGATTGCTGAGGGTGATCTGTGCCTGGGTTACAAGGTATAACAAACCTGTCTTATGCATCATACCTTAAAGTCCTTTTCCTTTCCCTCTACTCTGTCTCTTATAGATTGCTGAGGGGTGATTTGTGCTTGGTTTACAAGGTATAACAAACCTGCCTTATGCACCACACCTTAAAGCCCTTTCCCTTTCCCTCTACTCTGTCTCCTATAGATTGCTGAGGGGTGATCTGTGCCTGGGTTACAAGGTATAACAAACCTGCCTTATGCACCACACCTTAAAGCCCTTTCCCTTTCCCTCTACTCTGTCTCCTATAGATTGCTGAGGGGTGATCTGTGCCTGGGTTACAAGGCATAATAAACCTGCCTTATGCACCACACCTTAAAGCCCTTTCCCTCTACTCTGTCTCCTATAGATTGCTGAGGGGTGATCTGTGCCTGGGTTACAAGGTATAACAAACCTGCCTTATGCACCACACCTTAAAGCCCTTTCCCTTTCCCTCTACTCTGTCTCCTATAGATTCTGAGGCTGATCTGTGCCTGGGTTACAAGGTATAACAAACCTGCCTTATGCACCACACCTTAAAGCCCTTTCCTTTTCCCTCTACTCTGTCTCCTATAGATTGCTGAGGGGTGATCTGTGCCTGGGTTACAAGGTATAACAAACCTGCCTTTAAATTGCCCCCCCCCCCCCAAACAACCCTTTTAAAGGCCCCCTTTCCCCCCCTTTTTTTTTTTTTTTTTTTTTTTTTTTTCCCCCCCCCCCCCCCCCCCCCCCCCCCCTACTCTCTCTCCTATAGATTGCTGAGGGGTGATCTGTGCCTGGGTTACAAGGTATAACAAACCTGCCTTTTTTTTTTAAAAATTTTGCCCCCCCCCCCCCCCCCCCCCCCCCCCCGCCGCCCCCCCCCCCCCCCCCCCCCCCCCCAAACAACCCTTTTAAAGGGGCCCCCCCCCCCCCTTTTTTTTTTCCCTTTT
>NW_025058816.1:0-5524 GCF_019279795.1 Protopterus annectens
ATGAATTTTTACAAATTTGCAAAAAAGTGCAGGTTCCTTACACTTGGGTATCCGCTGTCCTGTCGAATACCAAAGTATATGGCTGCGCGGTCAGGGAAACTGACTCAGGCGCAGGGTATAAATCGCATGACCGCGCATATCCTCAGTCTTTTGCGCTGGTCCGATGCAGAAGCAAATTTGGTGCAGGTTGGCGTCTGAATTTTCGAAACCGGAGTTTCAGACCGAATCAAGTTGGCTAAGTACCCGTTGGGAATATTTTGGTTTTTCTTGCCTCAGTATTTTACCGGATGTCAGAAAAAGTGAATAACTGTATTTCTTGGGAAACAGATACCCATAGGGATTACCATAGCTTGTGTATACCTTGTTTAGGGCCTGAGCACGCGTTGTTGGTGTCTCTTGTGCTAGATTTAACAAGCACTATAAAGAGGAGATTAGACTGTGCCAGGTTAGTCTTGGGAAGCGGTGCAATTATAAAATGCCGTCGGATGCTCCGGCCCGCTTCTCAAGAAGCGCAAGGACAAAACACCTAGGCCTAGGTTAGAGGCACCAGCCGACCGGACGCGGTTCTTTAGAGGCGGTGTGCCAGAGGCCCAAACAGAAGTTTCTGGAGTCCCAGGGGAGACTTTGTTGTTACAGATGTGTCTCACAGGAGGTAGGCCAGGCTGAAGGGGCTTCTCAGGTAGCTGTTCTCCCTCTCTCCTAAGGTGGTTAGGCCTTCCTTCTGTTTCAAGGCTTCTTCCAAGAGTAGGCCAGGTTCAGCTGTGCAGGTGCTCCTCCTAGTACTTCAGGCTCCGTGCCCAAGAGACATATGCTTAAAATGCCAGACGCTTTGATTACTTGATTAGAGGTTCTATGCCCCTCCTGATAAGAGGCCTAGGGTGGAACCTGAATTTGGGAATTTTGAACAGGATTCTGATATTTCTGAGTCTTGACTGAAGACTTGCAGGAGTTTTCTCATTATTCTGATTCTGATGTGGATGATTCTCCACTCCTTCTGCTTCTCCTCCTGAGGATTTTCATTTTCAGAGACTCTCATTCCATGAGGGAACATTTTAAATGGGAAGGTCAGGATTTCTCTGATTCCAGGAAAAGGCTTAGGGAATTTTTGTTTTACCCCAGCATAGGCCTTTAGCTATACCTCCTGTTCTTTCTGTGGTGGAAGATGTTTTGCAGAGGCTTCCCTTAACCCTGATTCTTTGCCTCCTGCTCCTGTTAAACCGGATAGGTACTATAGGGTGCCTGAAGCTCATAAGTATCTTTTAAGAGTCCTAGGGCAGACCAGAAACTGTTACTCAGGGCCTAAAGGGGTTAAGGCTTCTGTTGTAAAAATCCAGTTCCTCAGGATAAAGAGGCAAGGGCTTTGGATAGATGGGGAAAGAAAGTGTATACTTCTTCCACTTTAGCCATGAGGGCTTTAAATTGTCAGTTTCATATGCTTAAATATCAAATTATCTCCTTTCACAATTGAAAGTCTAAGGTAGATGCTCTGGCAGAAGGTATTGAGTGTAAGAGTTACAAGATTTGGTACATGTGTCTGAACAGGTGGGTAAGCATTCTTTGCAATGTGGTTTTGATGCTGTACAGGCCTCTTCCAGGGTGGCTGCCACTGGTACTGTCTTCAGGCACGCCTGGTTGAGGGATCAGAATTTAGCTGAACATGTTAAGACAAGGATTTTGGATGCTCCTTTACAATCTGATGTGTTGTTTGGTTCGCCTGTTGAAGCAGTTTTAAAGAAAATGGAGGACAAGGCTAAGTCTATGCAGACTGTTAAAGATTTTTTGCAGGTTCAACCACCAAAGTTTAGTAGAAATTGGCCTACTAAGAGGTGGACATACCCTTCTTATGATTCCCAGTCTAGGGGTAGGTCTAGGCGTGGTAGGGGCAGAGCTCAGGGTTTCCCTTTAGGCCTAGAACAGGGGTTCACCTGCACAGTCTTCGGGGTGAGGGCGGGGGTCAGTCCTTTCGTAAACAGACCCAATGACCTACCTTTTCAGCTGCCAGAACCTTTCCCGCCTGGCAGCACCTTTGGGGGGAAAGGGACTGACACTTTTCAAAGAAAATTGGAGTTTAATTACCCAAGACAGATGGGTATTGGATATCATTCACCACGGTTACAGGTTTTATTTCCATACCTTGCCTCCTTTCAAAGGCATGCCAGATATTCCTCCAACACAAAGAGGCTCACAGCAAATTTCCTGTTGACCCCAAATAGGGGCCATACAACCGGTCCTATGGCAGAAAGGGGCCTAGGATTTTATTCTCGCCTGTTCCTAGTACCAAAAAGGGGAACACGTGGAGACCAATTTTGGATTTTCTATCCTCAACACTTATCTGGACATTCCCAAGTTCAAGATGTTGACATTGCAACAGCTTTTACCTCTGCTGGGCAAAGATCACTGGATGGTAACTTTGGATCTCAAGAGGCTTACCTTCATGTCCTATCACTCTAAGTTGCAGGAAGTATCTGCTTTTGAGCTGGAGATTCTCATTATCAGTTCTCTGCATTGCCCTTTGGCTTATCTACTGCACCCAGAGTATTCACAAAGGTTCTGGCTCCAGTGATAGCTTTCTTCAGGCTAAAGGAATACAGATCTATCCTTATTTGGACGATTGCCTGATTCTGGCTCAAGGAAGGACAACTTCTACAGCATTTAAATATGTGATAGCAGTGCTAAGATGCCTAGGGTATTCTGTGAGCGAAATAAAGTCCAGTCTAGTACCCTCTCAGGACATGTGCTTTCTGGGTGTGAGACTGAATACAGCAGCCCAGATGGCCTTTTGACCCCGGACAAACAAAAATCTTTCCCTTTACTGCCATCAACTATCACATCAGTCCGGGCTGACTGCAAGGACAGTCCTTCAAGCCTTAGGGTTCATGGCATCTTGTATTCTGGTGCTTCCCAATGCCAAACTGCATATGAGGAAGCTACAATGGTATCTCAAAATGTATGGACACAGCACTGCCAGGATCTGGACACTGTCATTCAAATAATACCTTGCATTCAAAAGGAATTTTGTGGTGGGCTCAGGAATGTCACCTAAACAAGGGACTTCTGTGACCCGGCCAGAGGCAAGTCAGATTCTAACAACAGATGCCTCAGACAAAGCTTGGGAGCTCATCTCAATGGAAAGTGGATACAAGACAAGTGGCCTGCCAGACTACAACATCTACATATCAACAAAGGAGATGTTAGCAGTCCAGTTTGCATTAACAGGGTTTCAAGGAATTACTTCTTCCAGGGCAGGTGTTGATTCTAACAGACAACACAACTGTCATGTGGTACATCAACAAGCAAGGGGAACACATTCTTACCCTCTATGCAGGCAAGCAATGATTTATGGGAGACTGCTCTCAGTCTACAACTGATCTTCAGGCAAGGTTTCTGCCGGGAGCACAGAACTCCTTAGCAGATGTGTTAAGCAGGCAAATCATGGATCCCCACAGTGGAAACTGGATCCTCATGTATTTCAGAATTGACAGTGTCATGGGGAACCCAGACATAGATCTGTTCGCTTCTCCACTAAACCACCAGCTGCCAAAGTTTTGCACAAAAAGGTTTCATCCACAGCTTGGAAAGTGGATGCTCTTTCTTTCAGTTGGAAAAATCTTCATGTATGCCTTTCCACCACTCTGCCTCTACTTCAAAGGGTTCTCTAAAGGTAGCCAGGACAAACCAAGAATGATTTTGATAGCTCCAGATTGGCCTCACAGCATTGGTACCCACTACTGAGAAATCTAATAAGGAAACCATCCATGGCCTGCCTTTGATTCCTCAACTGTTATCTCAAAAGGGCGGTCATTTACTCAATGTCAAGCTTCACTCTCTTCATCTAACAGCCTGGCATATTCTGTTTTAGCTCATAGCAGGGCTCAACTTCCTCAACAAGTTTTGAATGTGATTATGGAAGCTAGAGACCTAGTACAAGGAAAGTGTATGCGACAATGGAAGAGATTTTTTTTGGAGTGCAGCAAAATTTGGATGTTTCTGAGCCTAATTTAGTGTGGCTCTTCAATATCTTACTGAGTTATTGGACAAGGTTTGTCCTTCTCTTCCATTAAGATTCATGCTGCAGCAATTTCAGCTCACTATGACTGTGACCCACCATTTTTTTCTCATCCTTTGTTCAAGCAATTTCTTAGAGGGGCAAAGAATATAAGACCCCACAGAGCTCCTACTCCTGCTTGGGACCTCAATTTTGTGTTGGAAAACTCACTCTACAACCTTTTGAGCCTGCAGCTACTGCTGAGTTAAAATATTTGTCATGGAAGACTGCTTTTTGTTGGCCATTACCTCTGCAAGAAGGGTTTCTGAGTTGCAGGCCCTTATGGCTGTTGAGCCTTTCTTGATTTTCCATAAGGATAGGGTATCTTTCCACTAATCCTTCCTTTATGCCTAAGGTGGTTCTAGTGTGGCTTTAAACCAAACTATTCATTTGCCTACTTTTATGCAGACCCCCAAAAACAGGGGAAAAGATTTTGCATACTTTGATGTACACAGGCAGTTACGCTATATTAGATAGGACTAAGGGTTTCAGGCAGTCTCAGCAGTTGTTTGTTTCTTTTGCTTTGAGTTCTCAGGGCAAGCCTGTGTCAAAACAAACTATTTCCAAATGGATTGGGTTTTGCATTTCTTTTGTTATTCCCATCATGGCAAGGAGATTCCAGCTGGGATTAGGCCTCATTCCACTAGGGCTACTGCCACCTCTACAGCCTTTCTAAGGGGTGGCAACTAAGGATATTTTGGAGGCAGCTACTTGGAGTTCAGTGCATACTTTCTCCCAGCATTACCACCTTCCCCCTACTCTAAATCTAGGGCTGGTTTGCCCCTGCAATTCTACAGGTCAATTTGACCGCTCCTGTCTCTATTCTTTTTGCCATCCTCACTTACCTCTGCTTTGGGATTCTACCCAGTGTAAGGACTGCAGCAATGTGAGATGAAGAACATAGTACAGTTTTGTACCTACCATAAATGTAGATGATCGAAGATCCACATTGCTGCAGTCCAATACCCTCCCTCCTTCCCTCTGTGTTTAGGGGTGGTTGTGTGGTTAGGTTAGTACTTTATTAGATAATTGTTAGAAGTTGTACATAGTTTGGGTGTGGGGGGTGTTTAGTGTTTGGTGAATTTTTGATTTTACCCTGTTTAGGGTCTTCTGACATCTGGGGCAAGAAAAGACTGAGGATATGACGTCGGTCATGCGCATTTATACCCTGACGTCCTGGCGTCAGTTTAATGCGCCATGACCGTCAGCCATATACTTTGGTATTCGGGCCGACCGGGGACAGCGCTATACCCAAGTGTAAGGACTGCAGCAATGTGGATCTTCGAACATCTACATTTATGGTAGGTACAAAACTGACTTACTCCCAGGCAATAATAAATACCCTTGAAAATATTACTGGCTCTACTCCTTCCCGGGAACATTCTCCTAGGAGACTTTAATATTTGATTGTTACATTTTCCCAAAACAATTTACCACTTAAAACATATTTAGCTAAAGCCCTTGACGTTCACCTAACCA
>NW_025058817.1:0-6261 GCF_019279795.1 Protopterus annectens
CACCTCAGCTGGCGAGTGCACCTGGCAGGGTGCCCAGTCTGGACCCTCCCCCGGTGGCCCTGTGCCACCTGCGGTGGAAGCCTGCAGGGGATGGGGCCCCCCCTCTCTGGGCCGGAGGAGAACCACCACTCACCCTCCGTAGTGTCCGGACTGTGGGGGTGGGAGATTCGGGATTTGTTCTGAGCCCCTACGCCAGCTTGAGGCAGGTGGCACAACTACGGGCATGCCTGTTGCCCAGCCTACACAGCCCCAGCACACCCCCGTCCTGGGCAGTGAAGGAACAGTGGCAACTGCCATGGGTGGGGATATCAGTTCCACTGTTGCCATCTGTGGGCTCACGGGCTCTGGATATCCAAACCTCCGTCCCCATCAATTGTGTAACCCCCCACATGTGTCATACACCGCCCCTGTATGCGTCTTGTTTGTCTTGTCTGTTGACCTATCCAACCTACCTCCCAGCTGTACCGACTACCTTCACCTGACATACCACTCTCACCTGAAAAAATAGGTCACTCTGTACCCACAAAAAAATTACGCCCCATACATAGCTGTCCATTTCGCACATATGTCTACCAGACATGGAAACTATCAATTACAATTGGCTGTACAACAAGTATTCTTGTTGTCCTTACACCTCTCTCGGGGGTGGAAGGTATCAAATGTCACACCAAATTACAAACATATGCACAGCTGTTGCTGATGAAGAAATGGGCAGCTATGGGCCTTACCTACATCCCTCCTGCAAAACCCAAGCTTGTTTCCCTACTGTCTTACCCTCTTTGTGACCCCTTTTTCATCACTTTCCTGTCTCCCCATTTTCATTTCTTTCAAAGAAAATAGCGCGGGTGTGCACAAGAGTAAGCACGTTTAAGCGGTTGTAGCGGGTGTGCTTGTTCGGAGCTAACGCCAGTGCGCATGCTTGAGCTCCGCGCAATCCAGCGCTAACCCGGTTACAACTGCTTAAAAGTGCCTTAGTCACTTTGATTGACAGGTCTTGTAGTCAGTTCAGAAGCAAAATAAAATCCCACTGGCAGTCCCGAACCCAGGACATTGGAAACAGTAGTCTGCATGACTTACCACTAAGCCATGACTCTTATACAAGAACATTGTGCTAAAATAAATATATCATGTAATAGTAGGAATGAATTTAAAGGGAATATAGATGTGTAGTACACAAAGCATGCCATTTAGAATTACTATCAAAACTAGTGGATTTCCATAATAGTAGTGTGTGAACAGAAACAGCCATGCTAGTTGGTAGCTAGTAGGTAATAATGTCACTGTAGCACCTTGCAAGCCACACACATACTCACAGCGGGATAATCACTGCCCTTACCCCACAACCTCTTGGGAACACATCTGGACCAAGTAATAAAATATGCATAGACAAGGCCCAAAACCAGGGACACATTACAAATAATGTTACAACAAGCATGAACAGGTCAGAGAGTAACAGGGTCTGCATTTTGCAACAGGATGTTTGGAAGGGTATGAAGTCTGAAACCACGATGTTTGTCACTTATATTCTGACTTGAGCCCAGAGTGATTTGCAGAAAAAGGTGCATGGATATTGACCAAAATATGAGGCAGAAATGTGGACAACCTGCAAATATCTGTACACATGACGAATTAGGACCTACCATATTTTGACCAGTTAAAGAGCCTGAACATAGCAACTGTGACAAGCTTACAGGATGCCCACAGACTCCATATGAAATTTACAAACAGTATGCAGAAAGGTGTAACACATGCAATGGTAACTATGGAGTCCTGAAAGTATTCACCCCTTACATGGCAAAAAAAGTGTAGTAATACATATGCTCATGCTAACCCACAGTCACAACTGCAGCATACCAGACATTTTAATGGGTGTACCCCACTGATATGTACCATTCCATGAGGCAGATAACAGATGAACCTGAAAGTCTCTGGGGCCTGCTCAGCAGCATACTCAAATACCCTAATAGATGTCAAGGCCCACACCATGGCCAGACCACACTGCATGCTGTAACACCCTAGCAGATATAGCAAGCATTCCAAGGTGTGAATGTACATGGAAAATAGGAAAGCTACAGCAGCACACTACAGTCAGGACACCTAGCAGGCATACAAGTAGTGACTGTAAAGGGCAAATATTGAAGCGTTAGCAAAAAAGAGCAAGCAAAAGTGAAAGGAAAGCACACACACACACACACACACATTAACAGTAGTAGTAGTTGTAGGTGTCAGTGTACATACACAGTTAGTACAGGAAACTGGAGAAATGAATGGAGGAATGTTAATCTACAACACAGCTGGAAATATGAGAGAGATACCAACCTTTACACTCACAGAACATTGTCCACAGCATAACAGCATGGTCCCTGCCCTTAAAATCTGAAAGGGCTATGCCTATCTCACATACCTTTTATAGCACTGTTCTGAAATCACAGTGAGAACTGCAATCAGTACACAACTGGCTGCATGCAATTAGCAAATGCTGGCTAACAATTGGTGCAGAGGCCATCACATGGGCATATGCAGATACCTACAAAAATATGCTGTACTCCCAGTCCACACATGCAATACTTTCATTGCACCCTGAGAAGGACGTGGGGACAGACAGACAGAGAGAGAGAGAGAGAGACAGAGATAGAGACAGAGAAAATTGCAATTAAGCAGGCACAAAAATTTGTTCAGCAACAGCCACCTGAAAGCTGACAACTGGGAAGTGGGGCAGCAGGACAGAGAAACAGACAGCAACACAAGCAGCTGTGACAAACACAGGTAATGTAAAGTAATACTATAAAGGTCTACATACTGCGAACCTCCATATGCTGCCATTGGTCTGTATCCATATGTATATGAAGAGGAAGGGCAGGGACATACAGCAAATCAGAAGGCTGTACATACATTGTGTGAGCATCTATGTGCACATATCAATGTTGGTTGATTAGAAGCCAGGAAAAGGTACAAAGTAGTTTCATAGTTATGTATGTTTAGCAGTATGTTAGTGCATTGGCATGGTAGATAAACATGGATATACTTGTTCATCATATGGATACGTATGCACAAGTCAATATATATGTGTATATACATATATATATATATATATATATATATATATATATATATATATGTACATATGTATACACACAGAGCAGAGAGATGCAGGAACACACAGACAGATGTAGATAGTATCATTGTACAAACACATATGATGTAATGCACACACAACAAGATACAGATATATGTAGATACATATACATAGACAGACTGATCTGACTATCTACAGGTATGACTGTATATGAGACCTTCAACACACCCTGTCCCACCCCTCTGTCACTCTCACCCCTCTGTGCCCCTCCCCATCTATAGCAATATATGTACATCAAAATATATATGTGTATATGTATACGGACATATATATACATATATATATATATATATATATATATATATATATATATATATAATATATATATATAATATAAAATACTATATACATATATATATATATATATATATATATATACAGAGAGAGAGAGAGAGAGAGAGATGTATATAAATTCTGAGTGAGGCACATGTGTACAGATGTATTGCAACAGGTGCCTGGTGACAAAGGCATGGAGTGAACACCAGTGTCAAAACCGGAGTACCATACCACATTTCAAATCACCTACACCAGTAACCACCAGATATGTGATTGGCTGCCCACCACTGCATGTGTCAGGGGTGAACAGGGTCATAAATGTGTACAATAGTGGCCCCAATGATATTCCCTGGAATACCTGCACATGGTATGTGTCAGCGAACATGGTGTGTCAGCTATGGACATGTAGGTCGGCGTACCCCTCCACACCACATAATGGATGCCATGGTATGGACCTCACATGACAGCTACAGATATGGAGAAGGACACAGTGACATGTACAACACTGTGACAATGCACTCAAACACATTACCAATGCACAGTGACTGACAACACCACAGAGTACACATATACTACCCACATAGAGGTTACCACTCCCGGATTTACATATGTAAGTCACACCCATGACAGATGTCCAACAACCATAGTAACACCTCACACCATCCACAACCTAAATGACTGCTGTGTGTCATCCGTGCCACTGCAATAGAGTGCACATGCAGAGGTAAAAGTTCCTACCCACAGATGAGACATACCCTGCAATAAACCACACAGTGTTAAGAAGCAAGACTCCCCATGAGTACATGTCACACATACCCCTGCTGAATGTTAGTCAGATAGGTAATATGCCATATGAGTCACCCTGTGTAACTGTGTGACAGCAGCAGGTACCATCACACCACATGTCACAATGGTCATGGTTGCAGAACAGTACACTGCTGTGGTCCTAGAGGCAATAGCATATTGTATAGTATTGTATTGTAATGTAATGTATTGTGTTGTATTGTATTGGTATGTTGAGGTGCCTCCTTCGTGGAGTGGAACCACTGCTGCTGTGCACCAGTGTACAGGTACATATCCTGTAGTCAGGCTAGTGTTACATAGCACTTCTATATGTGTGTTTAGCTCCTGTCAGAGTTTATGTAGCATGCAACTGGGGATACCATCAGGTCCCATTCATGTTGTGTATTCTGCTTTCCTGAAGGTGGCTCTCATCTGGACATCTGTGATGACAGGGAGGTTACAGTCAGCTGGGATAACTATGTCTTATTTTGGGGGGAGTGGGCGGGGTGACACCTGCACTGAACCTGTCTGCCACAATGTTGTCAATATCTGTGGTGTCAGTGAAATATTTGTTGTTGTGTACTAACTATGGGCATAGAGGATGGATTCTGACCAGGTTGCTAACATAACTGAAGAAGGCCTTCTGGTTATCTGTAGTGTCCCTCATGATTTCCCTCCCAAAGTTGCCCATGGATGTTTGTATGATGGAAAATAGATCCTTACTAGTGCTGCTCAGACATGCCCTCCCTTTATGGAATTATGCTCTGTCTTGCAGTAGCTTCCATCTTCTGTAATACAATCTGTCTATGGCTGGGGTCCACCAGACAGGATGCTGTCCCTTTGTGGAGGGTGTCTTGGTCATATATGGGATTGCATGATCCATGCATTCTCGGAGATGTCTGTAGAAAGCAATTGTGTGGGGGTCAGCATTGTGGGTTGTATCTGCCACTGGCCCAGTGGGCTGAAAGGATACCATGTCACTGTTACAAAGTGTAAAGTTTGCATCTGTAATGTTATTCACTATAGTTGTTTGTGCTGGTGGTGGAGGTGGGATATGTATATCCAGGGCAATCAGTGTGTGGTCAGCTCACAGTAGTTGATGATGTAGGCCATACAGTACCTAGATACAAACCCCAGAGTGAGGAGGTGCTCTTGACCTGAATCAGTGTTCTGACTGCTGGGGTTTGGTAGTATGTTGTATGGAGTGTGCCAGGTACTGTTGCACAGTTGCTGGCTGAGCACTGATACCTGGCCATTTACATGTGTATCCACCAATAGACAGACAGATGCTATATATGTGAGATATGTTGTATCATAACAGTCGAGTAGCATGTGTAGTATGTGTGCCAAATTCTGCTGACATATATTGCTGATATCAGGTTATTTTTCTCAGGTACATGGCCCACCCGCAGAATCCCACCTCCACAGCTAAGGGTGAGGAGATACACCAGAGCCTGGTGTGGGGTTATGCAATACTCTTTTTCCCCACCAGCCAGAATCAGCAGGAGAGGGCTGCACTGTGGCAAGACCTTGTCCGCGGGTAAATGACATAGGCACGCATAATAGGACATATGAGCAGGTCGACATCACTGCAGTGATTTAATCAGACATGTCCATCAGCTCGCGGATATCCACAGGCAACAGGTGCACAGGGGGGGTGGCTACAACCCCCAACCAAGGGAACCAAATGAGGCCGTCAGAAAAAGCCAATGATAGTGACTGGGACAAAATGGTAGTAATGCCATGTTTTAGTGTGTCCTGGTTTGTAGGGCCTGGTTTACCCATAGTATTTAATGTGCAAGTGTGATATCCTCAATATTAGCAGCTGACCTGTGAAAGGCGACTGTTGTACTACTGACCTGTATCATACTCAGTAACAATGGCACAGTTGTGCCCACTGACATAGTTTCTTCACTCGACCCTCTGGTATAACAGCAATGCAGCCTATCCATGCTGGTGAGTGTGTATTAACAATTCCTGTAATAGTCTTGATAGTAATAGTCTATTTGGCTCACTTAGTAGTGCTCTTTTTGCATGTAGGGGTGTCTGTGTCTTTTTGTTTTTTT
>NW_025058818.1:0-6058 GCF_019279795.1 Protopterus annectens
CTTATAAAAAAAATTTTGCAGTAATGGATTAAATCTTAGTAAAAAAGTAATGGTAATCCATTATAAGTATGAACCATAATGAGCAACTATGTACCTTAAAGATATTATTGTATAAACAACAATAATAACTAAAATCTAGGCAATATTTAACATGAGAGGTGCTACAACAAAGGCACGTCACATGAAGTCAGAAACAAAAAAATTTTGTATATTTTTAAAAAAATGTCTTCATGTATGCATAAGAAAGTAAGGAATATCTACAAAGGGGGGTACTACCTTAAATAGCTCCTCAATTTGAGTACTGCTGAGATGTTACAGTTTTCGTTTAAACCCGGGTAGCAAAATGCGTCTAAACGCAGTTGCCACTCCAGTTCACGTACTTCTAAGAGTAGAGTTATTGGGCCTCCCCAGATGTTATTGGTCACTTGATCTATGGCCATAAACGAGAAAGAGTGCCCTGGGTGGTTGGCAATGTGTTTAGCCAAAGCGTTAACGTCAGAGTTTTTCTTAATTGCATACATATGCTCATAGACACGGTCCCTAAGTCTGCGATCAGTCTTTCCCAGATAAAATGAGGGACAGCAATCACAAAGAGCCAGGTATACAACTGATCTACTTTCACAGTTGAGTGGAGCTTGGATTAAAAACTTCCTGTCCCTTATAGTGTAGGTCTGCCCTACCTTCATTTTGTAACACCAGTTGCAGAAACCACATGGGTACATCCCTGTGCGCCTGTTAAAGGTTTTTTTAGTTAGGTCCCTCTGTAGAAGTTCCTTAAGACTGTTGTTCCTCTTGAAAAACAAATTAGGACAGGGGGCTAATTTCTCAGAGCGGCCAGGACTCCCAAGATAAATTGCCAGTTTTTCTTAATCAATGCAGTGGTAGTCTGAGTGTTAAGACTAAATGTGGACGTAACTAATGGCAAAATCAACATGGTTGGTCAGAGAGATGTCATTAGGGGAGGGGGAACACTCAATGGGTGACAGTAGTGTGTTGTTAGAACTAAGGTCAAGTAGTACATGGCTTTGCAAGATAGGTTTATAAACCCCGTTTATCCTTTTGGCTGTAACTTCAAGCCTAATTTCATCAATGAGATTCCTCGGGTAACCCCTATTAAGGAACATGTTACACAAAAGTGTGCATTCGTTCTGGAAGGTGTCAAAATCATTACACAATCTAACAGCCCTAACCATTTGGCCCTTCACAATAGATTTCTTTTGTTTGAAGGGGTGGTGGCTTGTGAAGTGTAAGAACGAATTACAGTAAGTTGGCTTTCTGTAAACACAAGATGTGTAAGTGTTCCCTTCCTTTCTCAACTTTACATCGAGGTAATCGATTTCTACAGGTGAAAAATTAGAAGTGAATTTCAAGAAGTCAGTAATACCATTTAGAAACTGTAAGAATCAGCTTCTGTTTCATTACCATGGAAGAGGATGAAAATATCATCCAGGTAACGTGTGTAAAATTTCACTGTCTGCATCCTTTCACGGGAAAAAAAGGAAGTTCTTTTCCCAAAACCCATAAAGAAGTTGGCTAAAGGCCACGCACCCATCGCCTCTTTCTGTAAAAGTAATCCTTATCAAAAGGAAGTAATTACATGAAAGGACTATGTCCAAGACTTCTGTAACAGTCAATTTCAGTCTGTGGTGCTCCACAGTCTAAAAGCGGGGAAATCCATTCCACAGCTTCTTGGTGTGGAATGGAGGTGTAAAGTAACAACGCCGATGGTGAGAAAATTATTCCCATCATCGAACGGAATGTTGTTAAGTTGTCTAAAAAGACCAGGAGTCTTTACATACACCCGAAGGTCCTTCAGATATTTAGACAGGATAGTGTCTACCAATCTGGCGCTGGGATATGTCATAGATGATCTACCATCAACCAGCGACGCTGGGGATTATTGACATCCTTATGGACCTTGGGGATGCCAGACATGACGGGAAATTTTTTGGCATAGAGATGTCGATGTAATTGTAAGTTTCTATGTCAATCTTACCCTGCAAGAACAAGTCACGGAAGACGCCTCATCATACTAGGGGTCGGTGTATTTCATTGAGAGAAGCGGGGGAATAGGCAGGTGTTAAGGACATCGAGCATTTTTAGTTATACAGTGAATTGTCCATAATTACAAATCCACCCCTTTATCAGGTTTGACTACTCGAACTGGGTAATGGCATAATTCATCTAAGAGGGAGACTTGTTCTTTAGTAATGTTATACCGAGGAGTTTCGGTATAACTATTACATGCCTTAAAGGAATGTCTGATGTCTGCTTCACAGATCCTTTCAAAAAGCTGGAGAAGGGTGGATGGGGGTTATACACACTTAGTTTGAGAGAATCATGTGGCAAGGCAACTTCATTGCTAAACAGTAACTTGAAATTAACTTTCGGACAAAGCATTTTAGTTCAATAAGTTCCTTGGATATGTCCCCCATTTTACTAGGGACAAATGTGTAACCAAGGGAAAGTAACTCAACTAATTCCTCCCTTAGTTCCAAGTCTGTGAAATTGTAAATAGTGAAGTCCCTTTTCGGTTAAGTATAATTCTTGGACCTTGGTGTAGGAAACAAGGGTTAAGGTCAGCAGTCGTGGTGAAGGAGGAAGAGACACCTGCTGTGTAAGAGAAATGAGAGTCCGAACAGTCAAGAACTGAGAGACCAGGGGAAGCTTCTTCTGCTTCTATCTCTTGTTGTGAAACTGTCGGTGGTTGCTTTCCTAAAAACTGTTGTTGTTTTGTTAGTATTGGTCCTATTTGTGTTGGTGTTATTATTGCCTTGATTACCCTTCTTAAACCCTTTAATCCTGTCACTGCCTAGGTACCTCGCCACTCCTACCTCATCTTCTGAAAGTGAGGGCTGGGAGACAGGGTGGGGTGCAGGGTTAGGATGTTCCTGGTGGGTACTAGTAGTAGTGTTGTGAGATTCAGAAGCCTGTAATTTAGGATATGCAACGTTATCCTGATAAGCCAATCTGTCTCTGACTAATTTTTATTTTTGTTGCTTTAGTTTGACAAGAAGCATGTTAATACTAGAAGGGGTACGGTCATAGTCGAACCTGTACCTTACAAAATTCAAGTCTGCTTTAATCTCCTTGTCTAAAACATCAATCTCCTTCAGGAGAACACAGACATGTTGGTTATAATGTTTCACAATAAGCTGTAACAGATCTAAACCTTGCTGTTGAAATAAGTCTTTTAAGTTACAAAGGAAATTGTTGTTGTTGATTAAGCCTGAAGGAGAAAAAGTACTACAGACCTTTTGGAACAAGTTTCTCATGAATGCACTGGTTAAAATAACCAATCTCAAGCTGTAACTTTTTAAGTTTGAGAATTTTACTGTCAAAGATCTTTAGTTTATTGGACAGTGACTCATTACTTGAAATGGTATCATGCTGATCAGCTGTACTTTCCATAGGGTTAGAAAAACAAAGTTGTCAGTATTTGTCATCCATTCAGAAAATGAATGGAGCATTCACATTGTCAGTCTGGCCTGAAAAGAGCCAGTGTTAACAGCTTTGTACAAAGAAGAGTTGCAGGCCCAGTGGGCCAGGCAGAGTTAGTTGTATTGAAATTAACTGAATGTTCTCCACTACTGTTAATGTCTGCACCTAATAAAAGGGCAGGAATACCATTAGGAAAAGTACCTGTAGTTGCCTCCAATCTTGTACCACTGTTGACAAGGCCAGCAGATGTAGATGTAGAAGGCGGTGGTGCATTATGTTCATTTGCAGAATGAAAAGGTTGTCCTGCCGGTATTAGAGAACCAGAGTTCGCCTGTGTAGCATTAGTGGCTGAAGAGCCTTGAGTAGGTAAAGGTATAGAAGCTACCTGGCGGTTCCTGTTGCCATTAATACCTTCCAGTAAGTCAAAGCGTGCATTAAGCTTGTCGAGTCTTTCCGACAATGAAATCAGCAAGGCAGGCACATCAAAAAGTGGATTAGACTGCACTTCCTTCACTCCAGAATTAAGAGTGATGCGAGGGCTGCTGGGACTAACAGGGCTCCCTGTGGCCATGAAAACAAACAGGCAAATGCAAAAGACAAGAACAACTGGAATCCAAAAACGTACCACGGAGCCCTTGTACCAGCAACAACAAGTAGCTAGTCTTAACCAATTTATTTATCACAAAACGTTTTGCACAAAGGTGCAGCTTCCTCAGAGAAAACAAATTAACAATGAGGTAAAGTCCGCCTTTTATACAAAGCAAAAGGGAAATGACAACATGATAAGGTGAAACTCATTGTAGTAATTGGTAAACAAGTAGAAGCCTTCACAAGAGCAACTTGTTCCTCAAAGAGAAAATGCAAACATTAATTCATGTTAGTAATAAGCATTTCAAAGTGTGGAATGTTACCAAAGAAATAAACATAAAATTTAAAATGACATATTTAAAATTCTTAAAATATGTGAAAGAAATCATAACGTTAAAGTAAAAATTCAACATAAAAAGTCATTCAAATAGCAACTCATAAAAAAGTAAGTATAATATGCAGTAATGGATTAAATCTTAGTAAAAAAGTAATGGTAATCCATTATAAGTATGAACCATAATGAGCAACTGTGTACCTTAAAGATATTATTGTATAAACAACAATAATAACTAAAATCTAGGCAATATTTAACATGAGAGGTGCTACAACAAAGGCACGTCACATGAAGTCAGAAACAAAAAAAATTTGTATATTTTTAAAAAAAAGTCTTTATGTATGCATAAGAAAGTAAGGAATATCTACAAAGGGGGGTACTACCTTAAATAGCTCCTCAATTTGAGTACTGCTGAGATGTTACAGTTTTCGTTTAAACCCGGGTAGCAAAATGCGTCTAAACGCAGTTGCCACTCCAGTTCACGTACTTCTAAGAGTAGAGTTATTGGGCCTCCCCGGATGTTATTGGTCACTTGATCTATGGCCATAAACGAGAAAGAGTCTTTTTCAGGCCAGACTGACAATGTGAATGCTCCATTCATTTTTTCTGAATGGATGACAAATACTGACAACTTTGTTTTTTCTAACCCTATGGAAAGTACAGCTGATCAGCATGATACCATTTCAAGTAATGAGTCACTGTCCAATAAACTAAAGATCTTTGACAGTAAAATTCTCAAACTTAAAAAGTTACAGCTTGAGATTGGTTATTTTAACCAGTGCATTCATGAGAAACTTGTTCCAAAAGGTCTACGTAGTACTTTTTCTCCTTCAGGCTTAATCAACAACAACAATTTCCTTTGTAACTTAAAAGACTTATTTCAACAGCAAGGTTTAGATCTGTTACAGCTTATTGTGAAACATTATAACAACATGTCTGTGTTCTCCTGAAGGAGATTGATGTTTTAGACAAGGAGATTAAAGCAGACTTGAATTTTGTAAGGTACAGGTTGACTATGACGTTACTTTCTAGTATTAACACGCTTCTTGTCAAACTAAAGCAACAAAAATAAAAAAATTAGTCAGAGACAGATTGGGTTATCAGGATAACATTGCATATCCTAAATTACAGGCTTCTGAATCTCACAACACTACTAGTACCCACCAGGAACATCCTAACCCTGCACCCCACCCTGTCTCGGGCCCGCCCTCACTTTCGAAGATGAGGTAGGAGTGGCGAGGTAGGCCCTAGACGCAGTGACAGGATTAAAGGGTTTAAGAAGGGTAATCAAGGCAATAATAACACCAACACAAATAGGACCAATACTAACAAAACAACAACAGTTTTTAGGCAACGCAACCACCGACAGTTTCACAACAAGAGATAGAAGCGAAGAAGCTTCCCTGGTCTCTCAGTTCTTGACTGTTCGGACTCTCATTTCTCTTACACAGCAGGTGTCTCTTCCTCCTTCACACGACTGCTGACCTTAACCCTTGTTTCCTACCAAGGTCCAAGAATTATACTTAACCGTAAAGGGACTTCACTATTTACAATTTCACAGACTTGGAACTAAGGAGGAATTAGTTGAGTTACTTTCCTTGGTTACACATTTGTCCCTAGTAAAATGGGGACATATCCAAGGAACTTTAAAAAGCTTTGTCCGGGTTTAAAATTTTAAGTTACTGTTTAGCAATG
>NW_025058819.1:0-6297 GCF_019279795.1 Protopterus annectens
CTATGTTCCGGGGGATCATGGATAGGACAGCATGATCACGCAAACCTTACACATGCTCATAGAATGCAATTGTCAAGGATTATGCAGAGTGGCCAGTATAGTCCCCTTCAGCATGGGTCCCTTTGAAATATTCCAACTTCAGTCTTCACAAGTGTAGAGTCTGCTTTGTGCTAAATACAGTGACAACTCCTTGTCCTGGGGGTGGGATGGATATGGATGTCCAGGAAAGGTGGGTATCGGGGCTGTGATACCAACAATGGTGGTCTACCTCTGGTGTGTCAGTGAGTACCCTTGTTGCAGATGGACAGGTGCAATATGTATTCCATGTGGCTGTGGTGAGTGGTTCTGCCATAGCACATGAACCCAAATAAATTGTAGTGGCTGTAGGGTAAATGTTGTGGGAGTTCCTTGAGTAGTTCCACACACAATTAAGTTCTGTACCTGATGTTAACAATTTGAATTTATGTATGTGAACACCTGCATTATCCCGGCACTGTTCCCAGGGAAGCAAAGTGTGTGTCCTGGATGTGGGAGTGGTGTTCTGGACTGGTTGTGTTACAGGTGTGTTACAGGTCCTGTGGTCACGGCGCATGGTATAGAACATAACCTGCCAGTGCGATGTGCATATCTGACCCTAAAGTAGGTCGGCTGGAAATTCATATATATGCTATTCCCCACCTGACAGGTAGTACTAGATGTACACATACCTCTGTAGGAAATAAAGATGTCAGCACCCCTATAAATACTGCAGGTGCAGAACCGATGCCCAGTAATTTGGATAGCGTGCTACTGCTAATGCATCTCTCTCAAGTGCCATAATATAGTTAGGTAGGAAGTTTGAACCATGCAAAATGCTCAGTGTGTGTGTGTGTGTGTGGGTGAGCGGGGTTGGCGGGAGGTTACATTGTGTGTGCAAAGTCTGTGTGAGGGAAGTGTCCCTTTTGGCAACTGGGAAAACACTCTACAGGATGCACATTCCCTTTCTAAGCACTGATGATGTCAGCACCCTATAAGTACAGCAGGAGAAGACAAACTTCCCAGTAATGCGAATAAGCGCCGCCAGCCCACGTAATGTCTGATTTGTCACGAGTGTCCATAACATACAGTTAGGTAGGGTTTTGAATTCTGCAACTGCCCAGTGTGTTTGGAGGTGGATTAGTGTGTGTGTGTAAGTCTGTGTGAGGAATATGTCCCTTTTGGCAGCTGGGAAAAACCACTCCTACAGGATGCACATTCCCTATCTAAGCACTGATGATGTCAGCACCCTATAAGTACAGCAGCAGAAGGGAAACCTCCCAGTTATGTAGCTGTGAATAGTGCGCTCCAGCTAATCGTCCGTCCACTTAGTATCCATAACGCATAGTTAGGTAGGGATTTGAATCCTGCAAATAGCAAGTGTGTGGATAAGGAGAGTGTTTGCTGGCAAGTCTGTATAAAAGATATGTGCATTTTGGCAATTAGGAGAACACACTACATGATGAACATTACCCTTTCCAAACACTGATGATGTCAGCACCCTATAAGTACATCTGGAGAAGAGAAATTTCCCAGTAATCCGAATAGCGCACTCTGTTAATGCGTCTCTCTCAAGTGTCATAACATAGTTAGGTAGGGGTATAAATCCTGCAAATAGTAAGTGTGCGTGTTTGAATCAGGGAAGTGTGTGCGTGTGTGTGTGTGTGTGTGCAATTCTCTATGAAAAACATGTGCTTTTTGGCAATCGTGGAGAACACAGTATGATTTACCATTACCCTTTCCAAGAAGCACTGATGATAAACAGCACCCTATAAGTACAGCTTGAGAAGAAAAACCTCCCCGTAATCCAAATAGCATACTCTGCTATTGCATCTCTTTCAAGTGTCATAACCTAGTTAGGTAGGGGTTTGAAACCTGCAAATGGCAAGTGTGTGTGTTTGGTTGAGAGGAGTTTGTGTGTGTGCATTTCTATATGAAAAGCATGCTCTTTTTGGCAATCAGGAGAACACACTACATGATGCACATTACCCTTTCCAAACACTGATGATGTCAGCACCCTATAAGTACAGCAGGAGAAGGGACACCTCCCAGCAATCTGAATAGCCCACTCTGCTAATTCATCCTTCTCAAGTGTCATAACATAGTTAGGTAGGAGTTTAAAACCTGCAAGTGTGTGTGTTTGGATGAGGGGAGTTTGTGTGTGTGCAATACTGTATAAAAAGATATGTGCATTTTAGCAATCAGGGAGAACACACTACATGATGCACATTACCCTTTCCAAAACACTGATGATAAAGTCAGGCACCCTATAAGTAAAAAGCCGGAGAAGACCTAACTTTCTTAGTAATCCGAATAGGTGCGCTTACCTGCTAATGTGTCTCTCTTACATGTCGCGGACATAATTAGGTATGGGTATGAATCCTGCAAATGACAAGTGTGTGTGGGTGTGGGGGGTAGTAGCGGGTGTGCATTTGCAAGTGTGAGAAAACAGATCCTTTAGGCAACTACTACAATACACCAGATGCTGCATATTCCCCAGTAAACAAAGCGGATGTCACTACACTATCAAGTACAGCCAACACAAGGGGCTACTTGCCCAGTAATGCCAATAGTGCGCTCCGCTACTGGGTCTACATTACCATTGTCAGAGCACAGATAGGTATGTTTTGGAAACCCACAACTGCCAATGCGTGTGGTTGTGTCACACAATATGACCATGTGTGGGTTGTTACTCATAACAATGCATGCTATTGCCCTAAGCCACCAGCAATGGCAATGCACACATAAATGTATGTGTGACACATACACATATATATACCTGTGACCTTCAGCAGTTACCATGTCTGACCTTATCGTGCCTTAAGTGGATAAATGGTATTGCAATGCCATAACATTATGACTGTAAGTCTTACTGTGCAGGGGCCGCATGTGTGGTATGTGTATACAGTGTGAGTTGTATATGGTATGTAATACCAACAGCAGGGGATACACATAAGGTCTGGGCCATATAGTCTACATGTGAAGTGTTCGATGAACAGGTGCTGCATGTTCTCACCTGTTGTGGGAGTGGTAACATGTTGTTCCACTGCAATTCAGTGCGACTACATGCTGGGAACCTATCAGCTAGTGTGTTGTAGCTACAGTAATGCTCACTATCACAATGTTTGGATGGGATGCAGTCCAGCCATATAAAAGAAGACATTATTTCTAGAGACACATCATATTGCCACTTGATGTTGTTAGGGAGGACAGAATTGGGTTTTCTGCCAACATGGGAGGGTGTGTGTGTGCCAGGCTATGAACCAGAAGGCAGTCCAACACACTGTTAGATGCTCATGCGATAGGCTCCTGATGCTTTGTGCTGTGCCAACAACCTGGAGGTGTGTGTATCTGTGGAAAGCCTTGAGATACCACCCCCCTATCCCATGTGTGTGTTACATGTGACTGGGGACGACAGGCATGGTATGAGGTACCAACTTGGCAGTGGATCAGTTGCACCCAGTGTGGAGCCGTGAATCAGGAATCTGGTAATGCACAGATATTGCAGAAGCCACCGTGCTGAGGACAGTGTCCAGTGCATGCATCTTGGCGGTCTGTACACTGCTGGTGTTGTGTAGCATCACTGTTAGTGTCCTATCCACGCGGTGATACCCGCCGTGGAGGTGGCTACGGTGTAATCTGTGTCCTGCAGCAAAAGGCACTATGTGTGTATCAAGGGCTCTCAATTAATATACAATGGCCCGTGGAGTTGTCACGTGCAAGCTGCCCCTCGCGAAATCATTGTGGCTTCCCTAGCATGTAAGCATACATTGACAGCCATTGGATACCCCTCCGCTGAATACTACAGCGCGGAGATTGAGCAGAATGTGTAGACACATAGAACACCCTTCCTACATATTGTGGTAGCATACCTGGTGAGGGTATGATAGCAACCAAGATCAGGTTCATACTGGCCCCATGCCGCCATGCTGAGAGAGCCCTTCTTATGTTCCCTATCATACTAGTCCAGGGAGGGGTATGTCTCAGGTCATCCATAGTGTCATGAGACAAATGACTGAGTCATATGTGTCCATGCCTCTGACTGACCTGTATGCATGTGTTTTGTGGTGGACCATAGTGCCCCATGGGCATATCACTGTGACCTTCACCATGTACAGCCTGTTGAGCAGGACCCCACTGCAGCGGCCAAGAGAGGTACCTGACACATCTGTAGCAGGTGTGTTGTGTAGCCCTACAGGGCTGTGAGTGTGTGGCACATGGGATGTGTGTGCCATGTGTGGCATGTGTGCTCTATTCCGACTTAACGTTTGCCTGTGTGCCAGCTGCGGAGGTGTGTGATGCTCAGGCAGGATGCTATTCCTGAGTCTCCAAAGTATACACCCCAGTGTGTTCGGATTGCTGTCAGTGCGGGTCTATGTCAGACTGGTATTGTAGTCACTGTAGTATGTCAATCATGCCACCTGACAAAGGGTATGGCAGCACTAAAGGCATTTCAGTCCCCAATTTGGATTGGCTATGTGGTGGCATCTCACACATGTGTTGTACATTCCTGGCCAGGTGAGAGGGGTTGACTGCATACATGTGGCAGCTGTGACATTGCAACATGACTCACATAAAACCACAACTGGACCATAGAGGTGATTCACAGTGTTACTTTTGCACATGCTACCATAAAGTAGTGTGGATTGTCATGGTGATTACCAACAACATAGGGCCAATGGGGAACAAAATACTGAAGGTGGTAGAGTATGTGGGTGTACTGCTACTGATTTCATAGTGACTGGCATATATGACTGCACAAATGCAGTAAATGCCAGGTAAGTCATATGCAATGTGTCACAGGCAATGTACATGCCCAGAACTGGGACAGACAGTGATGTCCTGTCATGTGGAAAATTGACATACGTGATAGGACGCTATGCAGATGTCACTTTCGTAATCCAACAGAAGCTCTGTAACTCTGCAGCATTGCAGGTGGAATCAGTGTTCCAGGTTACCCCAAGCAAACATGGCGTATGCAAACAAAGTTATTAGTGAGCAGGGCTGGAAGTAGTCCATTATTGCAAACAAAGAAGGGGTAACACTTCCAGTAGGTAACAGTGCAAATATGCAGGCACTATGTACACAGGAATGCACAGCTCAGATGTCCATGGTAGAACTGATATTATGTCATAGTTAATTGTAATTTGTATTACATTGGTACTGCACACATATTAAAACATGCACAAACATCCACATTGCATAGTCGTTGTGGAGCAACATGCCACCATTACTGTACACATTTCCATCATTGCATATCACTACTCTGCATTAGCTTCTCACCTGTGCTGCACCTATGTATGTGAGCTATCTGCTGACATCCTTACCACTGGTATGCAATAATGTGCATTGCTGTACACTACTGGTACTTCCCACTATGGGTGTAAGATAACAAATTTCAGGACAGTCCATACAAGGATTCACCCATCGGAGGCATGCTGGGATATACACAGCCTCATAGCAGCACACTGTACTGTTACCAACATGATACTAGTAATACACTTCTATGTAGTCACCCCCTATTGCATCAACAACGTTTACCTGTTCCTGCACTGATATTGGAGGAATTGCAGGAGGTAAGCACAGCTCTCATCATATGCAATAGTGTGAATTCAGGTATGCCTGAGTCTCACTGATACCACCAGCATGTTAGAAAAATCTATATATGCTGGGTTTAAAAATATATTTATGCACATGCCGCCTCAGAAAGCAACATATTTACAATGTGTGCTGCTTAGGAAGATGTGTATTTGAACTCATTCCGTTACATATAAGTTGCGGATCAAATATATAGAGAAATGTGTGCTTTATTAGGAATAAATGTACTCTAAACCATAATGTAATGTACGACTTGTCTTACTAGGAATAATGTAGCAAATAAACCTATATTATTGCTTGAAGCACAAGCTGCAGTGTAATCAGAAATTTGACCTTGGCAGCTTGCAGATGCAGTCTGGCTCATGTCTTCCAAGTAAAGATTATTTTGCAAAGTTAGAAAAATAATAAATCTGTTCGCATTGTGGTGGTCCTTCTTCCTGCTCCACCAGGAGAGTAGTTTTGAAGCACTTTTCATTCCCGGATAGTGCGCAGCCGGGAAACAAGGAAGACAGCGGGAGGCTTTACAGCTACGGACATACATCGGCTGTATTTAACTAATCAGAGAACCTTTGAATTACATATCCTCAGGAGGTCATCGTGGACTGACCAGTTGCTTGCAAGGCTGCAACATTCTACGGGAAAAGACTTTGAAAACACAAATTCAGCACTTTTATGAATTACTAT
>NW_025058820.1:0-6863 GCF_019279795.1 Protopterus annectens
TGAACAGCTTACTACACTGTTTCCCTCAGTATCCCAACATAAAGTTTGTAATATTAATCTGTCAGCAGGATTTTTTTTTGAACAATTCTGGCTTATATTTCTTATCAGGTCCTGGTGTGCTACAGTAGTATAGAGTACAATGTAACAAGTGCTGCTGATCAGTGTCAAGGGAGGGTACCTTACTGATGGCTACGTTCATCAGTTCTTTGGTTACTGCCCCTGGACCAGTCATAACTAGGTCCTGGCTGTACCAATAATAGACTTCACCCTCTGATCACACCACAAAAGCATCCATTTGTCTTTGTGCTTCCATACCCTGCATAGTGGGAACTACCGCTATGCCAAATATCTGCATAAGATCTCTTCCCAGTAGGTTTACTGGACATTTTGCAGAAACTACAATTTTACTTTTCTGAGTCATACCTGAAACAGGGTCAGTTATTGCTATATTATGGGAGAGTGGTTCCCTGTATAGCTGTCCATTTGCTGCTTTTACTAATATATAATCAGGTGATTCAGAATGTTCTGGTAACTTGGAGGGGTGTATCAAAGTCCGTGACGCTCCTGAGTCACACAGGAATTTGACTTCCCTTCCCTCCACCAGAAGTGTCACTTCTGGTTTTGTATCTGCTAGGTAGAGCTCCAGGCTCAACAATGCTAAATCTAAAATTTCATTTCCATTTTTATCCTCTACATCTGTTTGTACTTCCTCTATTCCCTCTACTACATTCACATTTTATTTTTGTTTATTAACCTTTCCTGATGATTTTTGGTTGTTATCACTATCATATAGTCAGTCCTCATCTCCTTTATCTTCTGTCATTGCTTTCTTATTTTGTTTACAGTCCCTAGCTAGATGCCCTTTTTACCTGACTGTAATACAAATATTTCAGCTCCGTCTTCAGTAGTGAAGACTTGTGCCTTTTTTTTTTCTTTTCACTATGAAAGTGTCTTTCAGCATGTCTAACATACTCAAGTAAGGCTTGCAGCCTGCTTGTTCAGTGATCTATCATATGCTTTGTAATAAAGCTACTGATAGAGGCAATGCAACCTTTTAAAAATGTATTTTTTTAATTGTTGTTTAAAGCATTCTAATAATCTAGCATAATATCCATCTATTGTCTCATTTTCCTGTTGTATGCGTTAATTAATGCAAGTTCAGTCTGCTTAAGTTTTCATTTCTCAGGAGATTCTGTCTGTCAGACCTTTCACTTTGTTGTCTAAAAAATGTTTTTGAATTTCTAAGCTTCTGTTTTTCACAATTTGCTTCCCTCAATCCACCTGTGTGCTTGAGGTATGCCTCTAGTTGGTGCTGTTTTTTTTTTGCCTGACCTCCTGCATCAGATTTGCTGTTTAAGGAGTTTAACTATGAAAGTTTATCTAGTTTACTATCAAATTCATATTTGTTAACACATTTTGCAAAAATATCTCACATTATCTGTCTACTGCAATTGCATATACCACATTATCCTGCTAGGGGCGGATCTCGCGGATCTCTCAGTGCACTGATTTCCCATGTCTTAAAAAAAAAAAGACTACGTAACCCCTTCTTGTACCACACGGGAGTATCTTTCTTCCTGTATCCACAGTAGTGTCTAGAATGACTGTTTACTTTGCTTTTGTTTTTTTTTTTCCCATCTATGACTCAAACGTGACAGTACTTCAATACGCTTCGCCTTTGCTATCACAAATCTTAATAACAGTACAGGCACCCGGTCCCGATCTAAAACAAAGACAAAGAGGGAAATTCTTTCTACCTGAGCCTCGCTTTATGACTGCATATTTTTCTTCTTGGGATCCAGTTTCTTTCCGCTTTTCAGCCACCAGATCAGAAAAGTGGACTGGCCTCTTTCCTCACACAACAATTCAGTCCGGAGGTCTTTTTCACTCAAGAAGAACCATTTGTTTTGGCAGCTTTTCCTAAGCCCAGGATTTGTCACCACCCATGCACTCTTCCTGACTCCGCAGCTTACCAAGGAATTCCCGGCTTAAGAAGGACCAAAATGTCCAAATAAATTGTTAAAATCAGACTGTAAAATCATTAGGCTTTTCAAAATGACAGTCAATAACACAGGATGCTCAGGTTCAAACAATATTAGCTTTTACTAATGTACATTAGGAGGCAAAAACTATACAAAAACAAGTATAGAGTTTTGACTGGCTCTTATACAGGAAATACCTTCTAATTATAGCACCATTTGCAATCAGCTTTTGCCCACTATTACTGACGTGTGGTCAGTCACAGGGCATTTACATCACTATAGTCCATAATACTTCATTCATAAGAAGATGCTTGGGGTAATGCTTTTTAAAAACTTTCTCCCCATGAGAATAACACAGCCTTGTGAGGCACCTGGTCGAGTTACAATGCTCGCTTCCTTGTAGATGTTACTTCTTTCAAGCTGTTCTTAGATGTAGTTCGCACAATGGTCAGTTCATTTCTTAGCCATGTTCCTTCTGTCTCTCTGGTAGCAGCTGCACACTACTCCTGATAGTGTTCACAAAACCATCAACTTCTTCGGTGGAAGGAAGCTAAAATATATACATGCATACATATTTATTTCTCTTCCTAACTCAGCAGATAATAACTGCTGAAAGACATGTTTTCTGCTGGAAAGCTGGCTACTGCCAGGGTCAGAGGTTAACCACACTGCAGCTAAGTTTCAAGCAATTATATGCAAGATCATTTCTACTGCCATATTGTTAAATAGAATCAAATGCATTACATATTATACTGTTTCTAAATTTTGCACTACATATATGTTTAAGTACATATTCTTCTAACAGTTTATATATGTTTAAGTACATATTTTTCTAGCATTCTGTATATGTTTAAGTACATATTTTTCTAACACTCTGTATATGTTTAAGTACATATTTTTCTAACACTATCCTCAACCTGTCGGTAGAGAAACAAAAATTCCGGATGATCACTCTACAGTCCACATTTCCTACCTGCATTTCTGAGAGAGAATCGCGACTGGATGTGACCAAGTTAGACCTCCAGGATGCTTACTCTCATCACATCAAAGGTCCGGCTGGTGGAGCTCCAGGAGGTTTCTACGCTTCCGGCTAGGGGCCAGTCACTTTCAATTCAGAGCCCTACCCTTTGGTCTCACCACAGCTCCTAGGGTGTTCACCAAGGTTATGGTGGTCGTAGCAGCTCAGCTGAGACTTCAGGGCATTCAGGTATTCCCCTGCCTAGACGACTGACTCTTGGCTGCATCCACCAAACGTCTCTTAGTCAGGGCCCCACAGACTACTCCCTCGAGTCTGCAGCTTACATTAGGCATCACGATCAATGTCAACAAGTCATACCTGGCTCCGGTTCAGATCATAGACTTCATTGGGGCAAGGTTGGATTCGATTCAGTCAAAGATGTTTCTCTTTTTTGAGAAGGATAGGTAATCTCCAGACTCCATGTATCAGCGATCTTGGATCACTCGGTAGTCAAAACAGCTGATGTTCTCAGGGCCCTGAGTTTGATGGCAGCCGCAATCTCTATCTCCCTCTTGCACGTCTTCATATGAGGGTCACTTCAGTGGACTCTGACAGTTCAGTGGTTCCTGGCTAGACCTTCCTTCCGATGCGATTTCCACATCCGAATCAATCAGACATGCAGAATGTCACTACAGTGGTGGCTTCAATCGGCGGACATTTTCACGGGGCGCAACTTTCTAGCCCCTCCGGCTCAAGCCATGGTGACCACGGATGCTTCCCAGCTCAGGTGGGGGGCACTTCCTGGGAAGAACGGTCCAAGGCATGTGGTCCCCTCCAGAGACCAAGCTACACATCAGTGTCCTGGAGAGATGAGGGCAGTGCTTTTGGCGTTGAGAGCCTCTCCACCCCTGTCCTACCTCTTGGGATCGGTAGCCATTCTAATTCCAGACCTATATTATGTCTGCATAGTTCTGAAATATATAAACAAACAGGGAAGGACCCGATCCTACCCCCTTTGTCACATGGATATGAGGGTTTGGGAGTGGGCCATATCCATCAGCCAGTTTCTCATAGCAAGGCATATCCGGGGATGCTTCAACATTCTAGCAGACAGTCTCAGCAGGGCAATCCTTCTGCCTTATGAGTGGTCTCTGAATCAGTCAGTGGCAGAGAAGATCTTCCATGTTTGGGGTCAACCTTGCTGCGATCTCTATGCATCTCTTTCCAATGCGAAATGCAGCAACTTCTTCACTCTGATCCCCCCTCCGGGGGATGTCCCCAGAGATGCTCTAGTCCATGCTTGGCCTCCCGGGCTACTGTATGTTTATCCCCCGTTACCTCTTATTCCGAAGTTCCTTCAGAGAGCTTGCCAGCTGCAGTGCAAAGTTATTCTCATAGCTCCCTTCTGGCCGCGTCAAGTGTGGTTTCCCTTCCTAAGATCTCACCTGTTGGTTCCTCCATGGACTCTAGATCCATGCCCGGATCTGATTTCTCACTCGTCGGGCTTGCCCCTGCCCAACCTGGACAGTCTCAAGCTGACGGCGTGGCTGCTCCAGTTCCCCATGATCATCAGGGACTCCCGGACTTTCGGCCCCTGTTAAGAATATTCTGGTAGCTTCTCTTAAAGGCCTCCACTAGGAAACTCCTACAATAGCAAGTGGAAGACGCTTTTGCGTTTGGGCCTCTCAGCACAATCTGAACCCGTTTACAGCTTCTTGTTCACGGTCATACTGGATTTTCTAATGATCTTTTTTCTATCAGGGCTGCGTGCTTCCACCATCAAGGTTCAGCTGGCTGCCATCTCTAATTTTTCTCATGGGTGAAAATAAGGTTGCTCACAGCTTCTGCCAAATTGTGTAAAGCTTTCCTGAAGGGCACTTTTTTATTGCGACCACCAGTTAAAGAAACAGTGCCCCCCTGGGATCTGACTTTAGTTCTTCAGGCTTTGACCTCTTCCCCCTTTTGAGCCAGCTGGTTCAGTTCCGATGAAGTTTTTGTCATGGAAGACAGCCTTCTTGGTCGCCATCACTTCAGCCAAGAGAGTTTCAGAGTTGCAGGCTTTATCCTCCTTGCCCCCCTATTTGGTTTTCCACAAGGATAGGGTTTTGCTGCATACTAACCCTTCCTTTCTTCCCAAAGTGTCCTCACCATCCAATATTAATCAGTCTAAATTTGCCAGTCTTCTTACCAAATTTCCAAAATAGAGGTGAAAGTAAGCTTCATTTATTGGATGTCCATAGACAGTTTCATTTTTACCTCCATAGGACTAAACCCTTCCGCAAGTCGGATCAATTGTTTGTATCTTTTTCTAAACCATTTTAAAGCAGTTTCAAAAAGTGTCCTTAGCAAGGTGGATAACTCTTTGTATTGCACAGGTTTATAAGGACAAAGGTTTATCTCCTCCTGGTGTATTGAATGCTCATTCCACTAGAGCAATGGCCACTTCTGCAGCTTTCTGGTCAAGAGTTCCATTAGACGATATCTGTGCAGCAGCGACTTGGGCCAATTCGCACACATTCATCTCTCATTATAAATTGGATATTATTTCTAGAGGGAGAGCATCCTTTGGCTCTGCGGTGCTCAGAAATATCCTTCCATAAGGGCCTCCCAGGAATATTAGTAGCTAGGGACTCTGTCCCATATGTGCAGAATGAATGAAGTCAACTACTTCAGATAAAGAAGTTATGTTTATTATATTGGGGCTCTTATTTCGAGTAGTAGACTTCATTCTTTCTGCACTCCTCTCCCTCCATCCTGCACTCACCTTCAGGTTTTTTCCTGCTTAGAATTGTGGTTTTGCTGCCATTTATACAAACTCCCATCTGGGGAAGGATAGGAGGAAGTGATGTAATATAGTAAGGGAGGATTCTTGTTCTGAGCTAATGCTTGAAAGTATGGCTCAGATCTGAATCGGATCCGTATACCCATATGTGCAGAAGAATGAAGTCTACTACTCAGATGGAACGTTATGGTAAGAACGTAACTTCTTTTTAACCGGAATTTAAGCAACCAGAAAAAAAAATTGAAGAAATACATGAAAGTATGAACAATTCAGTTTTTCGCAGCAATATTCTGCTTCAGCAAAAAGTATAATACCTTACGCTATAGTTTGAGTTTTAATAAGGAAGATGCAAATAAAATCTTTTACTCCCAATCCTGAGAATAAGGCAAATCAAACAAGTCAAATCACTAGAATGTCAACACTTGCTCCATACTCGCTCAATTTGCATCAGATTCCACATTTTCTCTCCAATCTCTCTCACATACACAGCCCTCTTCCCAGCTTTAAGGCACATGTATTCCACTTTCCTATTCCAATTCATTCACTCCCAATCCACTCCAGTGTGCCACTGAAACCATTCCACTTCAACATATGCTTCTAGTGGAAATATAAGTTTAAAATATTATTATTCCAGCCAGGCCTTCAGTTACTGTATTTCAATATTAAAAGCAAATCAATACAGTGCTTATGGTATGGTATGGTATAGGGTATAATGTTTGCCAGGTCTGTTTTTATTAGTAATGCTCAAGCAACCAGAAACTACACTTATCTGGCATCTACCAATCCCCATGGGTGCCGGTTAACTGAGAGTTTACTGTAGGAGGTTACTAAGCTAATGGCCCTTACGAGCCTAGCCAAGTTCAACATTTGTTCCCTTAAGGGTCTAGAGATATGGTCTATGTTATAAGCAGATCTAAATCAGGACATACTGCCCCTATTTAAGAGGGACACAGGTGAAACTCCTGGGGTGAATTTGCAGTTTCCCATCCAATCATTCAAGTTATGCTTAAAAGGAATAACAAGGGGCTCTGTTTAACCTTTTTATAAGTTTATTCCAGAGGAGAGGCAACCTCTGGGAGACATATCTGTCTTCCCAGCAAGTCCTGTTCATGTCACATGCTAGGTAAGGTCCATAGAGCAA
>NW_025058821.1:0-6535 GCF_019279795.1 Protopterus annectens
TTTCCCAAGGGTTTCCAAATTTTTCCCCCCTCTTTTTGAAAAAAAAGAAGTGCACAGCTGTTGCTGTAGGAAAAATGGACTGATATGGACCTTTCCTACTCCAGTCCTGCACATTCCTAGTTATCTTTCATCTTGTTTTTCTCTCTGCATGCCCCTTTTTTAACACTTTCCTATCACCCCTTTTTTCTTTTTTTTTAAAGAAATTAGTGCGGGGGTAAGAGGGAGAAAGCAGCGGTAAGCGCATTTACATGGTTTTGCATGAAGCTAAGCGATGTCTACACAGATTAAGCATTTTCACTTTTAACCATGTTTTGGCATCACCTAGCTTCACGCAAAACCACTCAAACCTGCTTACAACTGCCTTAATCACCCTGTCTCCATCAGCCAGTGTTCTGCCCAGCAACAAAAGAAAAAGCCCTGTGAAGGTTTGAACGCAGGACCCTGAACATTAGAGTCAGAAAATATACCACTACACCATATGAGCTGTAGGAAATGCTCTTGCTTTTACAAACATATCATGCAGGCTGCACATTTAACATTAATGAAAAAGCCAGCAGTCCCAGATCTTGAACCTAGAACATTCCACACTACAGTCAGAAAACATTCCGCTATACTATCTGAGCTGTTGAAGCCTCTGTTGCTTTTTCAAATATATCATTCAGGACAAGTATGGAATAGTAGGGAAAAAACTCTGGAGTCATTCATGTTTAGTATATATAAATATACACGTATAGATGTTTATGGTAATAGATAACTATGAAACTGTATATACTTCAGATATATAGAGATATACATACATATGACGCAGACATGTAGAACATATACATATATATATATATATATATAGTTACACTATAGATTTAGACATATAAAATTAAATTATGTGTGTGTGTGTGTGTGTGTGTGTGTGTGTATATATATATATATATATATATATATATATATATATAAAATATATATATGGGTCTACTTCTCTTTAGCGAACTGTCATCATTTCGAAAAGAGAAGCAGACAATCACTTACTCGAAAGTGCACTTTTGCGAATATCTGTTCAACGAACCGCTAAGAAACACTGTGGCACTGAAGCACACTGCAGTGGGGGAAAGGAATTTACCTGCTTCCCCACTGTAGTGCAGTCTCGGAGTTAGTATATTTATTAGTTAATACATTATTCATATATTCTTTATATATTTTTTATATATGATGTCATGTTGCATAGTTAAGATAATATATTCACATTTTATATACATTATAAATTATTTTAATATTCATATTTATATATAGTTGTCAAGATTTATATATAAGATGGTAAAGTTTGAGCACATAGCACTTTAACTTAATAGAAGAACAACACATCATTAGTGTTTAGTCTGACCTGTAGCACAGTGGCCTACGATTAATTTAATTGTTGACATTTCATTTCTTGAAAGTTAGCTTGGATATATGCATAAGAGACAAGCTGCACATATTAACATGTCTTATCTGTGTTTCATATAGATTCATGGTATGTTGTATTAACTTAAGAATGTTTAAAAATGGTGATAAGTCAGGTTTTATTGTGATACTCTATTTCATATATACATTGTATTGTGTGAAAAGTCAGCTATGACTTTAAAATTTGAAGGTTTCATTAATAAATGAGTCAATTATCTTAATTGGATACAAAGTATATACTATTTAAACTAAGCTCTTTGAGCAAATTAATGAAATCTGATGAAGCGTATGGTTACATAAAGGCATTTTATACTTTTACCTTGGATTAAAGAAGAAACTTTTTATCACTTTGTTGTTTGGCTGATTAATGGACTTTGTGAGTATATGCTGCCATTTCGTACTGGATAAACTTGTGTTGTTTTACTACAATCTTCGTTGCTTTTGACAAGTTTCCAGCATGAGGTGAACAGTTTTATTGACTATTTTGGTGCTTTTTTCTCTTGACTGTGTCACCTCACGAAATGGCTCATTCATCTATAGAATTGGATTATAATCCGGAATCGAGGGGAACAACTGATAGATGGTTTAACATCACCAGAAATGGACAAAACCCTTTATTGAGTCTGGAGTTCACAGCATCTACTACAAGAAATAATGAGCAAGACATTACTGGTATTGAACATTTTAATATTCTTCTCAAACAGTTAGAGAATGATTTATATAAAATGCAAAGGTACATTTGGCAGCGTAAACATCTAGAAGCCTCGCTACACTTCAATATAATACCTAGAGGCATGAGAGTCTTGTGCATGCCAACATACGGCGAAAGCCAACCAGAATTACTTAGGAAATGGCAAGAAATTAATCTTGACACTAGCCGTAAATATATGCAATTAGTGATAGACCATTTCATACCGCTAGAACAAGAATTACTAGCTAATGTAAATAAACTGAATCAAGAGATACGACATACTTTTAACAATGAAGCATGTATCAAGAGACTAGAAGACTTATATATTCAGATAGAATCGTATAGCAATAAGTTACAGTTAACCAAACATCGGAAACTGCAACGGGACCATCGCGATTTTGCTGAAGGCAATGTATTCATTTGGTCACACAACGTGAATAATGACGTCAGAGTTAACAATAGAGGGAGAGCGATGAATGTTTCAGACACTACGCTTGTGAGAAAGGAATCAACATCAAGTAACATTGGTCCAGTCCACAACTCCTTAAGTAGAACTTCTGATAGTGCATTCATCACTCCGCCAGAAATGATTGACACAGCAGGACACATATCTGCCTCTACTCTGTTGCCGAACCAAGAGGCAGATAAGGTCAATCATCAAACAAATTCTCCACATAATGGAGCGATACCGAAGAGCAATGCAACCGCTCCCCTTTTTTTACCGTATTCCATACGGAAACCCACAGTACCGAGAGAGCGGTCCAGGAGCTGGGACAAACGCAAGCGGAAGTTCTCAGAAGAGAATATCCAGCAGAGACGACGACAAAGACAGTAAATAGTTCTTTATTATTTTTTAATTTATCCAGCTATGTAATGTCTGATTCTGAAGTGAGCCTCCTTAATAGAGGCTTGTCATTTATTCCCTCGCAAGCTAGTAGGCTACAGGATGTTCTGATTGACTTAAGAACTTTTGGTCGGAAGTTAGCACTTAAATTATTGTTCAATGATAAAAAGACATGTAACATAGAGCAAGATGATGAAATGATATGTTTTAGGAAAAAAAGTTTGTATACCCCCCCCTTACCCACACACATCAAATGTTTTATAAAACTATGTGAAAACAGCTTATATAAGTACTTTTATGATGGAAGTAGAAAATGTTTATTTTTCAATATGAGTACAAGTGAAAGGTTATCTCTACAGAAATTAATAAATGAGCCCTCCATAACAATGAGACCTGCTGATAAAGGAGGAGGCTTTGTGATATTTAACACTGAAGATTACATTGCTTCAATGTTAAGAATGTTGAATGACCTGGAAACATATACTAAGATTTCCAGTATACAATATTCTAACATTATCAACAGAATTAACGAAGAGCTATATGATATGCTGATGTGTTACCAGATTAGTAAAGAACTATATGACTTTTTCACCATTGAATCTCCCCAGGTGCCTAATATAAAAGCGTTGCCAAAAATGCATAAGAATGTATCCCCACCTCCCATTAGACCCATTGTAGATGGGGAAGGATGGGCTACACAAAATATTTCCATCTATTTAGAAAAAACTTTAAGACCCATTATTAATAAAATACCAACAATTCTTAAGGATAGTTATCAACTATTAGAAATACTTGACCACTTTGAAGTGGAATTAAAACAAGGTACTCATTTATTAGTAACATTAGACATACAAAGTCTATTCACATGCATTCCCAATGATCAGGGTATCGAATCAATTAGAGGTATACTCCAGTTGTATCCTGAGATAAGTTGTAATAAGGGTATATTGATTTGTCAGCTAATAGACCTAGTTCTTTCAAACAATGTTTTTTCATTCTTAGAACAAATGTATCTACAGAAGTGGGGTGTTGCCATGGGACATGCCATACTTATGCAAATTTGGTGGTCCATTTTTGGGAAAGAGAACATTTATTCAGTAATGACCTATATAAAAAAGTATTACTATATACCACATTTGTGGATGATATCTTAATCATTTGGGAAGGCACAATAGAACAATTTGAAAATTTCATGAAACATCTAGAGAGTACATCTAGTTTCCAAAGCCATAATGGAGGACTGAGAAGAGGTGAATTTTTAGACCTAAATCTAAAATTAGTAATGGGAAAATTATTTTAATGCTATATAGAAAAGAATGTTGGAAAAATGCATTGCTCAGTTTTGATAGCATGCATCCGAGGCATGTTTTACGGGATCATAAAGCCAATTTATGAGATTGAACAGAATCGCAAAGAAAATCAGATTCAAATTTCACAGATAAATGGAAAACCTGTTTTGCAAAGGGGTTGCTAATAAACATTGGCTAAAGGAATTAAAAATCAAGTGGTTAGGAACAACAGATAGGAATATATTAGAAGTAGGAAGGAATAACAGTGTTACAACAAAAAAATATTTTCAAAGTACCAAGAAAAAGTACACTTTGTAACCACTTTCACCAATGATAATAGGAAAATCAAAAAGATTATAGGTGATCATTGGCAAGTGTTAACAGTAGATGATAGAACGTTGAAATTAGTAGGTGAAATCCTTAGTTTCACCTATCGGAACAGCAAAAATCTCAAGAGATTATTATGTAAAACACATATTAGGAAGGCAACAATAGCCACAGAGCCCAGCATGAATTTGGGGACATTCGCATGTAAACACTGCAATATGTGTAAACATATTACAGAAGTACAAAAGTATGTGCATCCAACTATGAATTATTCATTTGCACCCAGATTCTATGCATCATGTGACACTTGTAATGTTATTTATTTGGCTACATGTGAACATTGTTCGGCATTTTATATAGGGCTCACTAAGAGAAATTTTAAAAAAAGAATATACAATCATATATACGATATCAAGAAAAGTAATGAAGCCAATGCTCTGGCAAAGCATATAATTGAATATGAGAAACATAGTTTTAAATTCAGGGTTTTACAAATTGTTAATAATAGCAACAGAGGGGGTGACTTAGTGAGTATACTAGAACAGAAGGAACTACAATGGATATTAAAAATGAGAGCACATTATCCCCCAGGATTAAACCAGTATGTTCCTTTGAAACCAGCTTTGAAGTATAGAAAGTAACATATCATTCATTGTATTTTATTTATTTTATGTTATGTTACACAGTTGATGTAACATATCCATATATATATATTTTTCATATATACTGTATATTATTTTAATATATTTATATATTTATATATTTATATTCACATATATAGTTATTAAGATTTATATATGGATTGGTAAGATTTAGGCACATAGCACTTTAATCTAATAGATGAACATATAACGCTTTAGTGTTTAGTCCGAGCTATAGCAGGATTAAACCAGTATGTTCCTTTGAAATCAGTCTTAAAGAATAGAAAGTAATACATTATTCATATATTCTTTATATTTTTTATATATGATGTCATGTTGCATAGTTAAGATAATATATTCACATTTTATATACATTATAAATTATTTTAATATTCATATTTATATATAGTTGTCAAGATTTATATATAAGATGGTAAAGTTTGAGCACATAGCACTTTAACTTAATAGAAGAACAACACATCATTAGTGTTTAGTCCGACCTGTAGCACAGTGGCCTACGATTAATTAAATTTTGTTTTGTACGTTATTTTTCTTATTTCTTGAAAGTTAGCTTGGATATATGCATAAGAGACAAGCTGCACATATTAATATGTCTTATCTGTGTTTCATATAGATTCATGACATGTTGCATTAACTCAAGAATGTTTAAAAATGGTGATAAGTCAGGTTTTATTGTGATACTCTATTTCATATATACATTGTATTGTGTGAAAAGTCAGCTATGACTTTAAAATTTGAAGGTTTCATTAATAAATGAGTTAATTATCTTAATTGAGTACAAAGCATATACTATTTAAACCAAGCTCTTTGAGCAAATTAATGAAATCTGATGAAGCGTATGGTTACATCAACATTTTATACTTTTACCTTGGATTAAAGAAGAAACTTTTTATCACTTTGTTGTTTGGCTGATTAATGGACTTTGTGAGTATATGCTGCCATTTCGTACTGGATAAACTTGTGTTGTTTTACTACAGTTAGTATATTTACATAGCGGTCCCCCACATGGGGGGGTGCAGGGGGGCTGCAAAACACTGTTTTTGGGGTTTACTTTGTTTTTTATCAGTTCATTGAATTGATATTCGTGAAAGTGCACTTTCGTTTAAGTGCACTTTTGTGTAAGTAAATGATGACATTTCGATAAGGAAAAGTAGACCCTAGTATATATTATATATATATATATATATATATATATATATATATATATATATATATATATATATATATAAACATAATATATAGATGTATAAATATATAGCTATTAAAAATATATATATATATATATATA
>NW_025058822.1:0-5675 GCF_019279795.1 Protopterus annectens
AGTCAACACTTACAGGGAGGGTCTTACACAAACAAATTATTGGTGCCAAAGTCATGGCCTTAAACTCAATGCAAAAAAATGTATTATCCCTTTCGATAAGAGCAATGTTCCTGCTAACTACCACATCAATAGCAACACCCTACGTACACACTCAGTGGTGAGAGACCTGGGCACACAGGTTGACAGCAAGCTTACCTTTGACCACCATGTCTCCACAGTGGTGAGAAGTGCATTCTATACTACTCATCTCATAAGTAAGGGCATGGCCTCCAGACAAACAAATGTTATAACCTCCCTGTACTCTTTTCTCATCAGGCCAATAATTGAGTACAACACCCCTTTTGGTATGTACCTTTCTAAGGGATTATCTCTGTAGCAATGGTGCAGTACCTTTCCAAGCACCTGCAGCAATTGGAGAGACCACAAAGGTTTCACACAATGAAAATTCAAGGTCTTCAGCATCTGTCCTATGTGGATCAGCTGAAATCACTGTGACTTTATTCTGTTTCATACAGACTACTCAGAGGTGATCTCTGCCTTGGATATAAGGCAATCTCTGACCTGCTTTATTGGAAATGCTGCATATCTGCAAGTCAAATGGTACGCAAGTTACTCGCGCCAAAGACCTTAACCTGGTATGTGATATTAATAGAACCTGCTGGAGGGATAGATTTGTCTCCCACAGGTTACCATACCTTTGAAACAGGCTCCCACTTCATGTCAAACAGAGCACCTCACTGGCCCTCTTCAAATGCAATCTGGGTGATTGGATGCATAACCATAAATTCATCCCTGGCAGTTCCACCCGCATCTCTCGTGGACAGGAGCAATAGGTGCTGATCATGGAAACAAGGGTAGAACTTGGCTAGGCTAGTAAGAGCCCTAGAACCATTAGCCTAGTAACTTCCTATGATCCTATGATCCTATGCTATGCATTCCGAATGACATACAGCTTACATTGGGATAGATAGCAGTTGTTATAATAACAGAGTTGGCGATATTCTATAGCTGTCCTTAAGCTTACTGGAAAGATTCTGTTATAGGTATGTATGTAAGACTGTTAGGAAGCTTTAATTGTGATAACTTTTCCACAACTTTGTTAATGTACATCACGCTTTGACAGCAATTTTCATTAACTTTTACACAACTTTAATGAACATCATGCTTTGACAGCGATTTTCACTACTTGTGGATTACTTGCAGGTATGTTTACTGCACCATTGCTACTGAGATAATCCCTTGTGTGCTGAGAGATGTTCTGAATTCACTGTGGCACATTTGCATATTACATTATTATCCACAACTGTTAGTGTTAATATCGGCATAATGCGCTAAATTATATGATCTTTACAGAATCTGGCTTTATGTGTTATTTTACAGATACCGAGTTCCAGATCAAAGCTTTCTGTTCTTTACATTTAATTGAAGATGTCCTGACTTTGGTCAGAAGCTGTCATAATAATATGTGTAGTTGAACCAGCCAAAAGAAAAGGTAAGTGTAAAACATGTATGTCTAGACTGCCACAGGAGTTAAATTTGTTCTTCTACTATTTGCTTACTCATTATATAAATGTTATATTTCAGATTAGATGTGGTAAATGTTCATTTAGCAACACAGAATAGTAATCCTTTTGTGAAATTGAAGGTCATAGTTTAGTAGTCATGTATGGCTAACCTCATTTACTGAGAATTTTAAGTTAATTGATATTTATTTAAGCACTTTACAAAAATTAACAACTCAAATGTAAAATCCAGAAATAAATGCAGAAAATGTATCATAGATATTCTCACAAAAAATGTCTTAACAATGACATAACAGTTGCAAATAACATACAAAATTATCTCCAATTCCATAAAAAAAAAATCATGAGAAATTCTTATCATTCAGTAAAATACAAACCATTCCTCATACAAGAAATTAAAAGCTTAAAAATACAGTAAACAGCATCACAGCAGGCCCGTTGCTAGACCAAGTTGAACCAAAGTCTCTGTGTCCTCACCAGTGGCCGTGCCGATACAAAACAATCTGCAAAGACTAGAACTCATCTTCTCCTAAAAACATAACAGCCCCACACCTCAGTAACATGGACACTGCTTCACAAGAGAGGACTCATCCTCTTCCATTGCCAGGCCAAACTGGTAATGCAACAGGCACCCCAAAAGTTCATCAAAAAATCCTTTATAGACAAAAAAGCAGGACAACAAAAGCAACCAGGAACCAGGTCAGCTTCATGAGAACATCCTCAAAAATGCAAAAAGAATTTAAAAAATTAGACGAATGCAGCACCACTTCAAAGTCACACAGCCACCTGCCACCATTGTCAGGAGCGGAAACTGCGTCTGCAATATCAACAAGATCACCTGATACCGAGTCAGTACAGAGTGTGTATCTGTTGTGTATACATGAGAGGGACAGGAATCCTGCAAACTTTCAGGAAAAGTGGTTCCTTAAACCTTACAAAGTCACAGCGGATACAACCAAAACATAAGCATCACTCTTTTAGTCTGATGATAATATAAAACTCTTTGTGTATTGTATGCTTTGGACTTATTGATAGTTTTATGTATTTGAATATGCAGATCATTTCATTATTTGATCACAGTAATATTTCAGTCTGTAAAAGGCTGAAATGAAGTAAACTCATCAGACAGCTGCTGTCTTGCCTCTGTACTCCACCTGCCTCACTGTAATTTAATCCACACATTCAGACCAATATTATTCACTACCTCACTTAGCATATTCCAAGGATTTACCTCCTTTTCCATCAACAAATATTTCCTCGCATTATTCTTAATTTTCCAGCTGCTAATCACCACTTTTGCTCTAGTTATCACATATATTCTTTTTCTGTTTTCAGCACTAAAAAAAACACGTCTATAAATGTTTAAACTCCATTCAGAAGTAAACTGGACTTGCAAATACTTTTAAGTAATGTTAGATTTATTACAGATTAAAAGTACCACAGTTCAAGTTAATACCCCAAACATACTGAGCTCCTACATAATGAGTTGTTTATAAAAATGTAATAAGATAATATCTTTCCCTGAAACTGTATGTTATAATGTACTACACTGCTTAATTTCCAGAATTTACCACACATTACAAAATGTAAAAGAACTAGAATATTTAAAACACTCTATCTTCAGCTGTGTGGGTAAGAATGTATCTTTGATTCAGCTAATATATGTGAACTTCTCACCTGTTGTCGCTCACCATCTCAGTCTTTGATATGTCAACTCAGGTAATCTGTATTCTCATTATGTTCTCCATAATATAACTTGTGGAGACCTATCAGTGTACATACCCCTCTGCTCTTTTTTCACTGGTTTCTTTGGTTTGTCACGGCATGGAAGGAATAAGTAAAGAAATGTCTTACTTACTGTAAAACGATCTGACTGTGTAGTCACACCTAGTGGTTGGTGCCTCTCAGTATAAACACCTGCGCAAACTAGTATATCTAGTGAAAATTACTATCGTCTGTCGCTTACTGATGTCATGGTGAATTTGTACTTCATGACACAGCTGTTCATTTCATAATGTCTTATGCAGCCTTATTACCTTAAGCAAACCTTTAATCTCATGGCTATTCTTAATTATTGTAATGCATACCTTATATTCCTTTAATATTTATTGTTATCTATTTTATTACTCCCATAATGTGGTCATACTTTGTAACCTGACTCCTCTTTCTGTCAGGCACATTGAGAATTCTTCTTCTTTTAAAAAGTACCTGCATGCATACTTTCTCAAAGCGTGGCTATGCCACTGATCTACCACACCTGAGTAGTGTTTTCTACAACAACCTGCCTCACCCACGTTTCAATGACACCCATCTACAACAACAGCAATGTAAAACATCATTTTGTATATATTGGATATATTGCAAATATCTTCCTTACTCTTGTATCACATTAATACTAATGCATCCTTTTCACTTCAGTATAGCTACAGTATTAAATGGCACTGTGCTGCCAAGACCTCTGTGCACATCTATGCAGTATTTATGGACACACGCCAAAGCCATTTGAAAAGCCTTACTACTGTGTTACCATGTTGTCTGCCAAATGCACAGGAAATATCCATGTACTAACTTAGAAGGTATACTTTTTTCTTTTCCACATTCTTTAACACATTTTGACTGATTTCTTATCATTTCTCTTATTCCCAAATCCCTTAAGTTCCATCCACTAAATATCCTACCTTAGACCAGTTTTAGATAATAGGCAGAATGTAACACAACACCCTGTTGGAGAAGGATTATTCTTCAGCGGAGTATTAATGAACAAGGGGACCTGATGACAACAAGTCTGTGGCTCCATGGCAACATATTACATTTCCATGAAGTATGCATGGAAAAAAATGTCTGGCATCTTATTTACCATTGCCAATGTATATTAGCTGTCCTTTGTGAAGAGGGGAAATAAAGTAAAACAAAATAATAAAAAAAACAGAACTGTAGTAACAGTAGCAACAGTGGTTACAAGGACCATCTAATCCATTTCCTCTCATTAACCTTGGATCTTAAAACTCCACAGTTACTCAGTGTGGGAAAATAAAGAATAGAAAAAAAAACAGAATTATCTAAGTATCTGTGGCAGAAATAATTACAAGGATATGTGTGTCTTTGCATGTGTGTGTGTGTGTGTGTGTGTGTGTGTGTGTGTGTGTGTGTGTGTGTGTGTGCATGCGAGCATGTGTTTGTGTGTGTGTGTGTGTGTGTGTGTGTGTGTGTGTGTGTGTGTGTGTGTGCTCAATGCAGCGTGTGTGTGTGTGTGTGTGTGTTACAAGCGTGTGCGTCTGTGTGTATGTGTGTGTGTGTGTGTGTGTGTGTGTGTGTGCATTTCTATATATGTGGATAAGCCTGTCTATGAGTGTATATTAATGTGTGTTTGTAACTTTCTGTGTATGTGTGGATGTGCTTGTCAATCTGCATGTTTGTGTACTTGTGTGTGTGTGTGTATGTGTGTGTGCAGCCTTAGCATGTGTGTGTCTTGTGTGTGTCGATGTACGCACATGTATAATATAATACTTATTACACATGTGTGTGTGCGTTTCTGTATATGTGGATAAGCCTGTCTATGAGTGTATATTAATGTGTGTGTTTGTAACTTTCTGTGTATGTGTGGAAGTGCTTGTCAATCTGCATGTTTGTGTACTTGTGTGTGTGTGTGTGTGTGTGTGTGTGTGTGTGTGCTGCTTCGTATGTGTGTTTCCCCATGTGTGTATGTGTGTGTGTATGTGTGTGTGCATGTGGATGTGCTTGTGCAATGCACAAGTTTGTGTACTTGTGTGTGTGTGTGTGTGTGTGTGTGTGTGTGTGCGTGTGTCGTGTGTGTGCATGTGTATGTGCCACACGCGGTGTGTGTGTGTGTGTGTGTGTGTGTATGTGTGTGTGTTGTGCGGTGTGCGCAGGCCGTGTGTTGCGGTGTGTGTGTGTGTGCGTGTGTGTGTGTGTGTGTGTGCATGTGTGTGTGCTCACACGAGTGCTTGTGTGCGCATATGTGTGTGTGCGTGTGTGCATGTGTGCGTGTGTGTGTGTGATTGTGTGTGTTTCTATATATATGTGGATAAGCCTGTCTATGCGAGTGTATATGAATCTGTGTGTTTGTAACTTTCTGTGTATGTGTGGCAGTGCTTGTCAATTTGCATGCTTGAGTACCTGTGTGTGTGTGTG
>NW_025058823.1:2500-5908 GCF_019279795.1 Protopterus annectens
ATAGTTTTGTAGAGGGGTCAGGGGAGATTATTTTGCCATCATTTGAATTTATGGTAAAGGTGAAAGCGGTAGACCTACGTGTTGGTGAAAATAACAGCATTTTAGTTTTTTTGGGATTTAGGATCAGACGATGTTCAGAAAGCCAGTTTTCTATTGTATTAAAGGTGGTCTGGGTAGCTGACCATAACCCTACTGGAGATGTGGCTGAGCAAATCAGAGTAGAGTCATCAGCATATTGGATACAGCTGACTTTTGGGATGACAGTATAAAGGTCGTTAATGTAGTTGGAGAACAGCAAGAGCCCTAGTATAGAGCCTTGTCGTACTCCAAGTGTGTTAGTTAGAAGGTTATAGAGTTTGTTCTGCCAGAGGACAGCCTGCTGTCGACCATTCAGGTATGATTGAAACCATTGAAGGGCTCTAGTATCTGGACAGAATGTTTGCAGGGTGTGGATTAGAGTTGGTGATCAACCATATTGAATGCCTTGGAAAGATCCAGGAAGAGGACTGAGGATATATAATTATTGTTGTGATTATGGTTTATGGTGTTGGTAAAGGCTAGGAGGGCTGAAGTAGTGCTGTGATGAGGACGGAAGCCATGCTGAGTGTCTGCCATAAGGTGATTCTGGATTAGTTGGTGCATGAGTTGTCTATGAACACATTTTTCCATAATCTTTGCAAGTGAAGAGAGTATAGCTATTGGCCTATAATTGGAGAATTCAGTAGAGCTGCCTCCTTTGTGAAGTGGGTTTACATAGAATATTTTCCAGATTGTGGGAATTTTAGCTTCTACTATGGTTTGATTGATTAGTATTGAGATGGGGTAAGCAATAGCATCAGCTGATTTTTGTAGGTACTGCAGGAGTTGATCAGCAGAAAGTTAGTGGGTTTTAATTTTTGATCAAGGTACAGATAAGTGAAGTGGCGACTGGTTGGAAGCTGAATGAGTAGGTTTCTGGGGGTGCTACTTTCAGGACCAGGGAGCTAGGAGGTAGTTGGCTAGCTAGGGCTTGAATTGTCTCAGTAAATGGGTTTAAAAACTGTCAGAAACATCTTCAGGGTTTTATCAATAGTAGAAGCAGGGATTGGGGTTGAAGTTTGTCCAGGATGTAGTAGATTATTTAAACCTGCCCAAAACTTCTGAGGGTTATTTTGATTTACTGTCTGTAAATTACAGTAGTATTGTTTTTTTCTTGTAAAATTGATTTTTAGTTTCGTTCCTGGATTGCCTGCATTTGATGTGATCTTGAGGGTCTTTAGAAGAACCCTAAAAGCCCATGCTTTGTTTCTAAGGGTAATTTTGAGTTTAGACTCTTTAGAAAGCCATGGCACAGTTTTGCCTTTCTCTTTGAACGAACAGGTGCATGCAAATCAAGGATCTCAAGGAATTTGTTGTTAAAGTATGCTACTGCTTCCTCTAAGGGGAGGTGTTTTAGAATAGACCAATTACATGAGTTTAGTTCTTGTTGGAATTTGGCAGGGTCAAAGTTTTTATTGTTTCTAACCTTTCTGAGTAAGGGTTGTTTGGGAATTAATGGTTTTGTGCTTAATTACATATGTGAGAAGGCCATCAAGGAGGATACCAGAGGTGTACAGTTGTGGGTGACTATTTATGAGTACCCAGTTAAGTATGCTTTCTTTTTGGTTGTTTACCCCTATCCTGGTAGGGTGGATATAATTTGTGTAAATGCATGGTGTTAATAAGGGTTCTGAGGAACAGGTGCCCCAATTTCATGTTAAACCCGCAGTAAGGTTTTGGGGTAGTGACATGATAACCAGTGCAGATACCTCACAGTGGTATTATACGCCTGGGAATGCACACAGATGATATTAATGCATTTATTTTATTGCTGCAATGCAGGCAAGAATCTCTGAGTTATTAATTGGGGTGGTTGTAATACATCTATGATGACATTCAACTTGGTTTATAGGAGTGGCTACCCCAACCCTCTTCCTCGAAGCATGATCTAGCCTGTGTATAAATAAAATTCCAGGTAGTAACACTCATTGTCTAATGTTAGGTTTTAAACCAGGTTTCAGATAAACAGAGAACTTGTGAGTGGACATCCAGAAGTGCATGCAATTCATGTAATTATTATTAATGTCATTGAGATGACAGGCTAGGAGAGAGTTAGCTGGGCTCATTAATTACAGGTCAGAGTTTAGGATTGCAAGTAGAGGGTATGTGTATCTGAAGTGGAAAATAGGTTGGGTGAACACCACCAAGTACAGGGTTGAGTCTACTTGATGACGAGCTTCAGGAATTTGTTTGGTTAGCTCTGTGGCAGCCTGGGATTCAGAGCTAACAAAAGCCTGGGGTTGGATGTTGATAGACCGGAACAGGATGTTGGATAGGATCTGGTACTGTAGGTATGGTTGAAGGTGGAAGGATTTACAGCTGGGGTGATAGTATGGCCTTTTGGGACCTGAAATCCCGTGAGAAACTGGTTTTCATACAAGGTAAGGAGGTATGGTAACAAGAGGGGTAGTAAAGAGGAGTATATCATTATCTGTGATTCAGCTAGTGAGTTAAGGAACTGTTTTACCTGGTGATGCAACACCAGAGGATAGAGTGGTGAGGTAAAGGTACTGGAAGGGAGATGGGAGAATGCCAGATGAAAGCTAATAGGTGCTATTAACAGTAGGTAGAAGAATGGGGGTGGGTGGAATTATCCCAGATGAAAGCAGATAGGATCTAGAAAGTGGTGGGAGTGGCTATAGTACTATAAATTTAGAAGTACTGGGGGCAGGAGGCAATTGGGGGCAGGGAGGGCGAAGAGCCCAAGCATAGTGAGGGCGAACATAGCGGGGCTATTGCAATTTACAAGATTTCCTAAGGTGTCCTAAGGCTATAAGGTAAGTATTATAGCTCTTAATGTAAGAGTCAATTTATTTAAGTTACAGGGGAAGGAGGCAAACACTCAAGTAGAAAAAAAGAGCCATGGCTGGCCAATATGGTGACCTGTTTAATTACACAGCACTGTAAGTGAAAGCTTAACAAATGCTTTTTGTGTGTGCAACCTACTCTGTTTAAATGATGAGAGAAACTGATTGCAGTCGTGTAGACACCGTTTTGTAGGGAACTGTAGAGTTCAACTAGGAAAAGAGAAAAGCAGAGATTCTAGGGTAAGCATGAAGGCAACGACAGGCAGTTATTTTATAATAATACATTCAGAAAGGTTTGGTGGGGGAGTAAAGTAGCATACTTCAGAATGAACTAAGATGTATAGCTAAGAAACCTAAGCAAGAGAGCAATGCAGTAAATAAACACTTGCCAGATTTTACAGATATACCAGAAAACTAAATCAATTGTTCACAATTGTACAACTGGAAAATTGCCAGTAAAAGCACTTCAGGTATAAGGGCCCCAAATTATTTCAAGTTTTTCAATGTGTGTGGCAATTTTAAA
>NW_025058824.1:0-5487 GCF_019279795.1 Protopterus annectens
ATGTACATCACTGTAGCTGAGGAGGCCCTGTATATGGGATAACGTTTTAATGGGCTTTTCCTTTTCCCTTTTTCCTAATTCAGGAGGCATGTTCCGATTTGTGGAAGGGTTTTTGCATAAGTGCAAGAGTTATTTGAGTTTAATTTCCAAATTTAATATTTTTATTAATAACGGGGCATCCTGGTCCATTTCATTTTCTAGAGGGTTTCCCAGTGTTACTTTAAGTGCATCAAAATTTGGTTCTAAAGGTTCTACATGGAAGTTTATGATTGTAGGAAAATTCCACATATTCAAGAGCCATGTGTGGGAGCCAGAGGTTCTGCCCTGCTTTAGGTGTTCAGTGTAGGATGGGTATTCATGCCCTGAATTCTCCAGGTGAGACCCCTTTTGTGGGCATTTCAACTGTTGTAATTTCTGGTTAAGTATATGGCAGACTTTGTATTCAAGGGGAGTCTAATAAGGGCTTGGGGTGGTCCTATAATTTCCCTTTGGGACCGGGATGTCATACCATTACCTATAAGTCTGGCAACATTGAATCATTTCTTACCATCTTATGTACTGGTCAAAGGCAATTGCAGTCTACATATTTTTTTAGAAAAATCCAAGTTTATTGCTTTAAAAGGGATCAATGTCCCAACTTCATCAGACAAAATTAACAAAATATTTTGAAATGAAACTACAAACAGTCAATTATTCAATTTAAGATAATTGCAGCGTGAAAAACCACAATAGTTCAAAAAGTTGGCTGGAAAAAGTACAGTTTTGTACCTACCATAAATGTAGATGTTCGAAGATCCACATTGCTGCAGCCCTTTAAATATGGGTAGTCCCTGCCCTGGGTCGGAATAAAAGTATTAGGCTGGCGTGGATGTAGATCTGACATCATAGCGTCAGGGTAAAAAAGCGACCCGTCATATCCTCAGTCTTTTCTTGCCCCAGATGTCAGAAGGCCCTAAAAAAAAGGCCACAGCCCAAAAAACCCCCCAAAACATGCCTAACAACAAACCCTCACCCAAACCATATAACCATGCCAAACTACAGGGGAAGGGGGGTAAAATTTGGGCTGCAGCAATGTGGATCTTGAACATCTACATTTATGGTAGGTACAAAAATGTACTATGTTCTTCATCTCACATTGCTGCAGTCCTTACATATGGGTAGAATCCCAAAAAGGTAAGGGGGGATGGCAAAATCATAAAGCATTAGGGGGTGCTAAAATGCCCTGTAATATTGCAGTGGCAAAACCAGCCCTAGATTAGAATAAAAGGAAAGGGGGTAATGCTTGGAAAAAGTATGCACTGAACTCCAAGTGGGTGCTTCCAAAATATCTTTTTTAGCTACCCCCCTTTGAAAGCGTAGAAGTGGCAGTAGCCCTAGTGGAATGAGGCTATTCCCCGCGGGAAACTCCTTACCATGATGGGAATAACAAAAAAAAACAAAACCCCAAACCATTTTTAAATAGTTTGTTTTGAAACAGGTTTTTTCCCCGAGAACCCAAAGCAAAAAAAAAACAACTGCTGAGACTGCCTGAACCCCTTTGGGTTTTGCTCAAATAATCGAACTGCCTGTGAATATCCAAAGTATGCAAAATCTTCTCCCTTTTTTTTGGGGTTTGCATAAAAGTAGGCAAATGAATAGTTGGTTAAGGGCCCCACTAGAAACCACTTTAGGCATAAAGGAAGGATTATGAAAGATACCCTATCCTTATGAAAAATCAGGAAAAGGCCCACTGCCATAAGGGCCTGTAATTCAGAAACCCTTCTTGCAGAGGTAATGGCCAACAAAAAGCAGTCTTCCATGATAAATATTTAACTCGGCAGTAGCTGCAGGCTCAAAAGGTTGTAGAGTAGTTTTCCAACACAAAATTGAGATCCCAAGCAGGAGTAGGAGCTCTGGGGGTCTTATTTCTTTCCCCCTCTAAGAAATTGCTTAAACAAAGGATGGGAAAATAAAGGGGGTCACAGTCATAGTGAGCAGAAATGGCTGCAGCATGAACCTTTATCGAGGAAAAAACCCTTGCCCAAATAACTCAGTAAGATATTGAAGAAAACACTTAAATAGGCTTGGAAACATCAAAGTCCTTGTTTTCTCCAAAAAAAAATCTCCTCCATTTATCAGCGTAAACTTTCCTTGTACTAGGCCTTCTGGCCTCCAAAATAACATTCAAAACTTGTTGTAAGCTGAGACCCTCCGGGGTCTAAAACAGAATATGCCAGGCTGTAGATGCAGAGACTGAATCTTGACATTGGGGAATTTCCCTCCTGAGAAAAAATGGGAATCAAGGCAGAGGCCATGGAGGCCCCCATACCAAACTCCTCAGTAGTGGGTACCAGTGCTGTCGAGGCCAATCGGGCTATCAGAATCATGGATGGCTTGTCTATTCTGGCCTTCAGGAGTACCTTGGGAATGAGAGGCAGAGGTGGAAAGGCATAACATGAAGATTGCTCCAACTGAATGATAGAGCATCCCCCTTCCAAGCTGTGGGATGAAACATTTTGTGCAAAACTTTGGAAACTGGTAATTTAGTGGAGAAGCGAACAGATCTATGTCTGGAGTCCCCATAACACTGTCAATTTTGAAAACGAGGATCCATTTCCACTTGTGAGGATCCAAATTTGTCTGCTCAACACATCTGCTAAGGAGTTCTGTGCTCCTGGTAGAAACCTTGCCTGAAGATTGGGGTTTAAACTGAGAGCAGTCTCCCACAAAATCGCTTGCCTGAAAAGGGGTAAAATGGGTTCCCCTTGTTGGGATGTACCACATGACAGTAGTGTTGTCTGTTTGAATCAACACCTGCCCTGGGTGAAGTAAATCCTTGAAAGCCATCAATGCAAATTGGACTGCTAACATCTCCTTCAAGTTGATATGCAAATGTTGAAGTCTGCAGGCCACGTGTCTTGCACCCATTTTCCATTGGGTGCTCCCCAACCCTTGTCGAGGCATCTGTCGTTAGAATCTGACTGCCTCTGGGGGTCACAGAGAGTCCCTTGTTTAGGTGACATTCCTGAGCCCACCACAAAAATCTTTTGAATGCAAGGTATTATCTGAATGACAGTGTCAGATCTTGGCAGTGTGTGTCCATACATTTTGAGATACCATTAGCTTCCTCATATGCAGTTTGGCATTGGGAAGCACCAGAATACAAGATGCCATGAACCCCAAGGCTTGAAGGACTGTCCTTGCAGTCAGCCTGGACTGAAAACATTTGATGGAAATAAAAAAAAATTCTTTGTTTGTCCGGGGTCAAAAGGCCATCTGGGAAGCTGTATTCAGTCTCACACCCAGAAAGCACATGTCCTGAGAGGGTACTAGACTGGACTTTGTTTCGTTCACAGAATACCCTAGGCATCTTAACACTCCATCACATACTGTAGATGATGAGAAGGTCTTTTTGTTGTGCAATAATCAGGCAATCGTCCAAATAAGGATAAATCTGTATTCCTTTTAACCTGAAAAAACTATCACTGGAGCCAGAACCTTTGTGAACACTCTGGGGGGTAGATAAGCCAAAGGGCAATGCAGAGAACTGATAATGAAATCCAGCCGCGGTACTTTCCCGCAACTGGGCCTGATAGGAACATGAAGATAAGCCTCTTTGAGATCCAGAGTTACCATCCAGTGATCTTTTCCCACAGAGGTAAAAGCTGTTGTAACGACAACATTTTGAACTTTGGAATGTCCAGATAAGTGTTGAGGATAGATAAATCCAAAATTGGTCTCCACGTGTTCCCCTTTGGTACTAGAAACAGGCGAGAATAAAATCCTAGGCCCACTTCTGACAGAGGAAATGGCTGTATAGCTCCTATTTGAAGAAGTAAAGAAATCTGCTTGTGAGCCTCTATCCTTTGGGGGAGGCGTCTGGCATGCCTTTGAAAAGGCAAGTATGGAAATAAACTTGTACCTCGGTTTATAATGTCCAATACCCATTTGTCCTTTACTAAAGCCAGTTTTTCTTGAAGAGTGCAATTCCTCCCAAAGGGCTGCCAGGGAAGAATTCAGCTGGGGTCATTGGGCCTGTTTACGAAAGGACTGGCCCCCGCCCTCACCTGCAGATTGTGCAGGTGAACTCCCAAAAGGGCCCGAAGACTTTAGCTCTGCCCCTCCCCTAGATCGACCCCTAGACTGGGAAGCAGAAGAAGGGTAGGGCCACCCCTTAGTAGGCCAATTTCTACTAAACTTTGGAGGTTTCACCGCAAAAAACTTTAACAGTCTGCATAGACTTAGCCTTGTCTTCCATTTTCTTCAAAACGACTCCACAGGGACCAAACAAAACTTCAGACTGTAAAGGGGCATCCAAATTCTAGTTTTAACATGGACAAATTCTGATCCTTAAGCCAGGGGGCCCTGAAGAACTGACCAGTGGCAGCCACCCTAGAAGAGGCCTGTACAGCATCAAAACCACACTGCAAAGAATGCTTACCCACCTGTTCAGAGACATGTACTAAATCCTGCAATTCTTTACACTCTATGCCCTCTGCCAAAGCATCCACTTTAGATTTTAGCTGAGAAAGGGGAAAAATTTTGATATTTTAACATATGAAACTGGCAATTTAAAGCCCTCATAGCTAAAGTAGAAGAGGTATACACCTTCTTCCCCATCTATCCAAAGCTCTAGCTTCCTTATCTAGAGGGGATTCTTTAAAAAAAGCTCTAAACCCTTAGGCCCCTGACTAACAGTTTCTGGGTCCGCCCTAGGACTCTTATACAGATATTTATGAGCCTCAGGCACCCTGTAATACCTGTCCGTTTAACTGGGGCGGAGGCAAAAAATCTGGATTAAGGGGAAACCTCGAGAAAACATCTTGAACAACATCCAAAACAGGAGGTATAGCCAAGGGCTATGCTGTGGTAAAACAAAATTCCCTAAGCCTCTTTCGGGAAACAAAAAATCCTGTCCTTCCCACTTAAAATGCTCCCTCATGGAATGCAGAGTTTCTGAAAAAAAAATCCTCTGGAGGAGAAGCAGAAGGAGTGGAATCCTCTGCATCAGAATCAGAATAAGGGGGAAAAACTTGAATATCTTCAGCAGAAGATCTGACTCTGAGGCCTGTCCAAACTTTCCAACTCTGGTTTCCCCCCTGGGCCTCTTATCAGGAGGGGGATAGAACCTCTAATTAAAGAAAACAAATATACTGCTATTTTAAGCATGTGCTTTTGGGCACAGACCCTGAAGACCTGGAGGGACACCAGAGGAAGGCAAAACAGACCTGCCCTTAGAAGAAGCCTTAGAAATAGTAGGAGGGCCCAACCACCTTAGGCATAGAAGGGGGAACAGTAACCTGAGAGGCCCCTTCAGCCCGACCTGACTCCTGGAGGCCACATCCTGCAAAATCAAAGTTTCCCCTGAGACTCAAAGAAACTTCAGCCGATCCACCTGCTCCACTGTAGCTTCTAGGACCTCCCCGGACGAATCAACCTGTCTAGGTTTAAAGGGTTTGTCTTTGCCTTAAGCGGGCATCGGAGGATCCGACGGCATATTATAATTAC
>NW_025058825.1:0-6148 GCF_019279795.1 Protopterus annectens
TGTCCAACACTCCCACACTTTTTATGCCAACCTGGTGGTACTGCATTGCCCCCCGTATGACCACCACACTACCACATCTCACTAGGGTGGTACTGCATTTGGCTGCATACACCCATGACTGGGCCATTCAGTATGGCACTGGGCCACATCCACACATACATGCTTCACACACTCATTGACGACCTCCATGCCTTTACTGGCACCCTTGTTGGGCTTCTGTGCACCACAGCACACCACATCCACATGCTGGCCACCTGTCATACCATTGCATGGGTGGTTGGTGTGGTACAGAGGGTATCAACTCAGACATTATCCGCTCTTTGCCCTTCAGTGCCATTCCACTGTATGGTATTGCCAATGTACACATCCAGCATCACATCGTACCCTATGTCTCAGGGTGTTACGCCATGTGCCTCCTGTACAGGTCACACAGTGGTGCAGGCATATCATGCTAACTACGACGAGTCAGGTACATGTGACATTGCACAGTCATCAGTCATGTGGCCCCTCATGCTCACTATTTGCTTACATACACTACATGCTGTCAAAGAGTATTGTCCATGCCTACATATACCACATGTACATACCTGGCAGGATTCTAGCTCATCCTACTCATATTGCTAACAACCATACAGGTGTCAGTGTGGCAGATATATCATGTAGATATCATTGCATCAGTTACATCACACATAGTGCATACACATCACCTTTGCATAGTGACAGCCATGCAGTGTGTATCACATGGATACTGTCCCTATACATGCATATCACATTGTACATGGTTGCTGTACACACATGCCCCACATGGTGCTGTGGTTGCCATATACCACTATGGCGTGGGTACACATGTGCAGGGCCGCGCATTTCTGGACCGTATGTCTAGCTGGTACATTGGGTGCCCTTGTACCTATGCCATACACACATGTACACGCAGGCAGTGTTACAATAACACATAGGTGGTGTACCTTACACAATGGATACAACTTTACATGTCTCAGTATAGTCATGCCGTGATGTCTACCCGGCTCAGACAGTTTACATATGCAAATGACAGTCATGAAACACATCTGTATACCACTAACACAGGGGTGTCATCTACTCTGCCATGGGCCATGTTCTCCGCATTACTGATGCATGTAGTACTCCTACATGGCGTTTGCAGTGGGCAGTGGTGAGGAGCACTCCTGCATGTGTGCACACATGCCACATTGCTCAGCCTGGGCATCTGTGTGACCTCCACAGACTGGACACACACCGTGCTGTGGGACATAGGAGCTGTGCACATCCCACAGGGACACACTGTGTCACTAGTCATGTGATAGCTCCCTTGCTGGTAGGGTGACACAGACCCATGGTACCACCACAGCGGAAGTACTGTATAGACATACAGTTGACATCCACCTCTGCCGTTCAGTGGACACTACCATGGGGGGGTGACACTACTGTGTACATTACACATGTGTTTACACACGGCCCTGCCGGACATCATTGTTACACACATTGCACCTGCTACGGAACGTTTGGACATGGTTACTTGCTGTTCCCTCCATTTCGGGTACCTATTCTGCTACTACTCTGTCCCATATGTGCAGGCCATACATATCCTGTTTATGTACATAACATTAGGCCATCCCTCCATCATGCATGCTATGCCTGTGATACTGTCTATGATTTCTGAACATATCCATCATGACAGCTTTGCATTACACATAATTGACATAGTCACCCCTACTGCGAGGGATACGCAGTCCGTGCGCACATTCCGTATGACATCGACGGTATATGCCCATGCACATGTGTGCTGTGACACTATACATACTTGTCCTATCCCCTGCTGTGGCACTTCATTGTTCGATATCCACTGACAGCATCAGCGTGGGTGGTGGCATTGTTCTGTGTTTGAATCCCTATGGCGAACCTGGGTTATCACGCCGTGTACATGTTGTCCCACTGCTGTGCACACGTTGTCCACAGTCGTTGGTATGCTCGCGTTAGCATTACATAACCACCTTTCACCACTCTCTGCCTGATGGACAGGTATCTTTACTTACACACATTGTTCACATACAGTGCAGATTAGTCATACGTATCATCGTTACACCAGTACATCTCGTGGGTTCGACTTACCTTTCCGGCCTTTGCTTCTGTATTGGTCAAGATTCTCCTGTAACTCCTTGTTTTCTATGCAGTTAGTGTTCGGTATGAACATACGGTTTGAATATCCAGGGAGTCTTCCTTTTATTCGTCGTCACCTGAGGCATGTGGGTTCATCACGCCAATAGCTGTTCCTCGGTGTGTAGTTATGCGCATATCACTGGTGATCCTCCTCCATTCGTGTACCGCAAACTAGGCCATGGTTCATTCCTCGTGTGGCCGTTGGTTATTTGCACTACCTTCGTGGGGATGGTATGTATTGTATCATGTTTGTGTGACTGCATACGCTGTGTGGTGTCAGGTACATTACGCTGTGGTGTTAGCCGTGGATTGTGTGTGTTGGGTATGGTATTCTGTTCGACATGTGGGTGTCCGTGTCCTGGCGGCATCTATCGATGGCGTTGTGCATTCAGATGTGTAACATAGCTGTTATATTCCTGTACACGACGGATGCAAGGATGCATCGGCTGCTGCTAGTGTTACCCACGTGGCTTGTTGCGGGTATGCCGCTGTCATTGACTGCCTGTATGATTCTGCTACGGTTTTGGCTGTTATCCCTTTGATATGTGCGATGGGATATATCTGCGGATGTGGGTGACGGTAGGTGTGGTCTTGCATTTATACATACAAGATATGCTCTGTGTGTGCTCCATCCCTGCTTGGGGAGATGCAGGTTACCTGTCTGTTGTTCTGGGAATGTTTGTTTTGTTGATGTCGTGTGGTGTCGGTATCGCCTGCATGTGTGCTTCCTGCACGTATTCCTCCTTCACATCGGTTATATATCTGCGGATGTTCGTCCGTGCCTACTATCCATTGGCATTTTGTCACTGATAGTTACGGTGATTGTGGTCCTGTACTTGGGACGGCCTGTATGCTACTGGTAGCCTCCTATTCGTGGCGCTTGCTTACTTAACGGTGGAACACACAGCGTTATTTATGTGACCGTAAGTGTCCACGATCGGTGCCGGATAGCACATTCGATTTCTGTACATGCCTGTGCTGTGTAACGCTTGCCGACCTATCGTGTTGGTCTACCATATGGCGCCATACATACGGTCATGGTTTGTACATCGCCTTTGCATCTCCTGTTGGCTATAGTCCTGTGGTACATTCTGGGACATTTCCGCTTTGCATCGCTTTTACGCCGCGCCTAGCCACTGAGGAGATGTCAGTACTACTTTGTGGGTACTGCTGTACATACGCCTATGGTTCCTGTACTGTATACCTGATGTTATTACACTCCGCCTGTGACATGTCACCTACATACACATTTTACGGTGGCACACATTACACACACACAGCGAAACACACGACAACCTCACCTCACACATACACATATTGCCGCCATAGCTCTCAACCTTCCTTTTCCTAAATGAGGAAACACACATTCATAATGTGGAACAGATGGGCAAACTGTGGAACACATACCAATGGCTTACTAACAACTTCAGCTACGAAGGTCATAGGATGGTTAAAATATGCTGATTTACTTACAAAGCAGAACCTTTAATGAATTACTATGATTAATTTCTATTTACCAGGATTTCATTTAAATACATTCCTAACAATGAATGTGTGACTGAGTATTTCAATGTGGAACTTTGAGGAACTGCGAGGAACATGAACTGTTTTAGACCCCAAATGAGGTTCCTCATAAGATGTACACTTGACAGGTATGATTGCCGCTTTTGCACGCGGTTGCACACAGTACCTCGTTGGCGACGCGGCGTGTGTACTCCGCACTCATATCCTATGGATATGACAGCATATCCGTTACTATACCGTCGCCTGGCGATCATCCCGACCCGCGGATATGTATTGATGCAGGTTGACATTTCCATGGCTGGCGTTCCCTGCTCTGCCCACCCTCCCGGATGATCGGGTTGTAGTTCACTATATATACTATGTCTGGAATTCGCGTCTTACTTATCTGTAAACTTGCATCCCTGGGTTCCATATTAACCTGTTGTAATTTATATCTGTGTATGTGTACATATATTTCTACGTGTGTACTGATATCTATTTCCGTATCTGTGTATGCACATAAGTACATATGTAGTCGATTTGCGGTGACAGTGGCAGCATACGGCTACGCCGTCTGCTGTAGGACTGGCGTGCGGTTGAGGTGTTGGCATTCCATGCTCTGCTGGCTATTGGGTGTGCAGTGTTTGGGTGGTGCCTTTGTTGGAGTCACACATAGGTCCGCCCATAGGTACATTACGGGCGGACATGTTTGTGTGGCGTCCATTTCACTGTGTGTGCAGGTAAGGAGGTGTCAGTCCATGGGGCCTACGTTGTAAAAGTATGTGCTATGCGTTCCCTCTTTGCCAGGGCGTAGGCATATTGGGTACGCCTCCGTCTACCTACTGGGGCTGGCACAATGTGTTCATGGCACTGAACACCCTGTGCCTGTGCTTGCCTTGGCAGTTGTGGCGGGCTTGGTGGCCCTAGACCATTATGTCCCTGCAGCAGCTGTTTCCGCAGAATCATATTGTGTAGCATACAACATACTATGAATATGTGGGCACATGTGCCTGGAGAGTACTGCAAGGCTCCACCGGATGTATCCAAGCACCGGAACCGTGATTTCAACATCCCAAACACACGCTCTATGATTATTCTGGTTTGTGCGTGTGCCTCATTATGGCATTCTTGCATGTGTGTGTGTGCATTTCTGATGGGTGTCATCATCCACGGCTCCAGTGCATAGCCAGCATCCCCCACAAGGTGACCTTGTGTGATGTCCCTGGCAATACCTGATACAGCTGTGAGGCATGCCAGATATGGGAGTCGTGGTAGCTCCAGGGCTGCCAGCACAAAATCCATGATAATGCCCTGCGCATTGCACACACCTGGCAATTGATGGAGGGTATCCCTTGCGGTTTATGTAGCGTCTACCCTGCCCCCGGCGGTGACTTAATTTCTATGTGCGCAGTCTATCGCACCCAGTACCCCCGGGGTATTGTGCCACCGGTGGAAGTGGCATTTGCTAGCCAACTCCTCCTGAGTCTGGGGAAGTTTATATACTCATGGGCATGTAACATGGCATCCAGGAACTGGTGTAGTACCCTGGATGCTGATGCCTGTGAGATACCCATTATATCCCCGGTTGGCCTTTGAAAGGTACCTGTAGCCAATATTCGCAAGCTCACACATACCTTTGTGTCCACTGGGATGGGCTCCTCTGTTGTCTTTGTTCTCAGGCCGGCACAGTTCCACTATTTGCTGTAACGTGTCCCTGTCCACCCTGTAGCGCTCTACTATCTCCAGGTCTTGCAGCCCCTGGTAGGTCACCCTTGGTCTGAACACTCCTTCTCCTATGAGGCCTAGGTAGTTGTCGGCACCCTCCTCCGCAACTCCGTCTGTCTCTGAAAATACCTATGCATCACGCCACGGCGGCAACAACATATTAAAAGTTCCCTGTGTTTACACCTACGGTGCGGCGTTTGGGAAATCGCTGTGTGTGTGTGCATTCACACTTTATACTGTTGTGCTGTATACGCGGTGATGTCATTGGGGGTGGCTGTGCGCCCCTATCTGTGGATCATCTGCGGTGTTTTAGCGTTCCAACTGCAACGGTATTGGCTTTAGTGTTACATTACAGTTGCCTGCATTGGCTTAGCTTTGCATCTTTCATTACTGTTTCTGCAGTTACCCACTATTGCCTGCAGTGCATCCTGCAGGCACATGGCATATGATGCATTTTGCCTGCGCCCGTTATGCTACCTCTGTACTTGGCTGTGCTATTTCGGTTCTTTGCTCTTTGCATTTCTACCATCCCCTACTATCTTTGCATTCTATGCCTCCCTTTCCCATTTTGCAGGAGTCTGCATGCAGAGTTGTCAGCTGGCTTGCCTTCCTGGATTGATTGGTGTTGATTGCTCATTACGGCTCCAATTACACTGCTTCCATTTCCTCATATTCTCCGCATTACCTTCCTATATCCGTGGTTGTTGACGGGAGGCCATCACATGACTTTAACGAGTCATTTCCC
>NW_025058826.1:0-5978 GCF_019279795.1 Protopterus annectens
AGCTCATCTGAGATGTCGAGGATTCCAGGTGTTTCCCTATTTGGACGACTGGCCCCTCTCCCACCACCAAGTGTCAGCTTCTTCAGTCCAGAGACTACACTCTACAGCTTTGCAGGAGTTTGGGAATTTCAGTAAATTTTGAAAATCTTCTTGCTGCCTTGCCAATCTATCACCTTTATAGGCGCAGAATTAAACACGCAAAATGTTAGCCAGACTAACAGATCAAGAATTCTGGACATCCAGAAATTTGTTCGCTTCTTTGCAAAGCAACAAGATCAAAGCCAGATTTATACTGAAGGTTCTAGGTCTTATGGCTGCGCCATTGTTCTTCTACCACTGGCTCGCTTCCACATGCGTCTTCTGCAGTGGATGCTATTCACGCAGTGGTCGTACCACAGTCTCCCGATGAGGCACGAGTCTTGGTAACACAGTCGAGGCTCATCTGAACTGGTGGATATCTTCCCTCTTCTTCATCAGGGCCGACCCTTTATTCCCCTCCTCCAGTTGCCACAGTCACCACGGATGCCTCTCTGATCGGGTGGGGGCATTATCAGGGCAGGATGGTCCACGGCCCGTGGCAACCCATAGAATACCATCTGCACATAAATGTCCTGGAGATGAGCCCAGTGCTTTTAACGTTGCCAGCCCTCAACGACTTTCTTCCCACGGGACTATTGCAGTACAGCGGACAACATGTCCGTAGTCTGGTACATCAACAAACAGGGCGGACCAGGTCCTATCCGTTATGTCGAGAAGCGCTCAGACTTGGCCAGTGGCCGATCGCTTCTCAGCGGTTGCTGGTGGGATCCCACATCCCCGGCAGGGCCAGCCTATTAGCGGACAGGCGGAGCAGATCCATTCTGATGCCTCACGAGTGGTCTCTCAATCAATCTGTAGTGGATCAGATTTTTCTGAAGTGGGGCACTCCTTGTTGCGATCTTTTTGCTACTCCTCAAAACAACAAGTGCCCTGATTTCTTCACTCTCTTTCCCCTTCCAGGCCAACCTCTGAGAGACTCTCTAACCCAGGATTGGCCCGGGGACTTCTGTGCTTTTCCTCCTTTTCCCTTGATTCCACAAGTCATTCAGAAAGCCACCATTTTGAGAGCCAAGTTGATCCTCATTGCCCCATATTGGCCTCGACAAATTTGGTTTCCGTCTCTGCATCGTCACCTTCTGGTGCAACCCTGGCATCTGGACCCAGTTCGGATCTCTTGATCCACCAATCGGGTCAGCAGCACCGGGCCATTCATTCTCTCAACCTCACTGCTTGGTTGCTCCACTTCCTCCTAGCCAGGCTACCGATGATTTCGGGCTCAGAGACATTTTAGTCTCTTCCTTGGAGTCGTCCACTACGACTGTTTATGCTAGCAAGTGGCGCTTTTCTATTTGGGCAATTCCAGAAATATTGACCCCTTTACTGCTCCTGTACATTCGGTTTTAGATTTCCTGGCGGAGGTTTTTTATTCAGGATCCTCGTCATCTACAGTCAAAGTACAACTGGCTGCTATTTCTAAGTATCATGTTGGCCTGCATGACAATAACATTATGTCTCATAGGTTATGCAAGGCTTTTCTGAGAGGAGTTTTCCTCCTAAAACCACCTATAAAGCATCCTCCTCCGCAATGGGATCTAAACTTAATGTTGGCATCCTTGATACTACCTCCCTTCGAACCGTCTGCTTCATGTTCTTTGAAGTTATTAACCTGGAAAACTATATTTTTACTGGCTGTCACTTCTGCAAGAAGGGTTTCCGAGATTCAAGCTCTCTGCATTCGTTCCCCTTATTTGGTTTTTCATAAGGACAGGGTATCATTAAGAACCAACCCTTCCTTTCTCCCCAAAGTCGTATCTCAAACCAACATTAACCAATCTGTAGACCTACCAGTCTTTTTCCCAAACTATTCCGACAGAGCTGAACAGAAACTACATTTTTTGGATGTCCATCGTCAACTCGGGTACTATTTGCATAGAACTAAACAATTCAGAAAATCGGACCAATTATTTGTCTCCTATGCAGAAAACAGGATAGGTCTTCCAGTATCTAAAGTGACCTTATCCAGATGGTTGACTTCCACTATTTCCTATGTGTACTCTCTCAGGGGCAAACAGCTATCTTCTAAGCCAAAAGCACACTCAACCAGGAGTCTATCCACTTCTGCAGCTTTTCAGGATAGACTACCCATTGATACCATTTGTGCAGCAGCTACTTGGGCTCGCCCATACCTTTGTCTCTCATTACAAGTTGGACTTGGCCTCCAGAGATAGGGCCAGTTTTGGTTCCACAGTTCTCAAGAGTCTGTTCCATTGAGCCACCCGGGATAAAGGTGCTAGGGACGCGGTCCCATCCAGCAAGAATGAAGGCGAGATTGACAACTTAACATTTAGAAGTTATGTACCTACCATAACCGTTCCATGTTAGTTGTCTTCTCTCGCCTTCTTTCTTGCGTCCCTCCCTCCTTCCCCCTGGCCTGGACAGATCTTGAAGAGTTCCTATTAGGTTGTCTCCTCCGGAGCCTTCATATGAGGACTTCTATTAGGAACTTGTGTTCCTAATTATGTTAGGATAGTCTTTAGCAGGGTAGATTAGCTACCAAACGAGATCTGAGGTAGTTCCGCCTTGCATCATGGGATATAGGGTTGCCTCGAGCTGGTAAAAGGAGTTCTCGAGCTAAAGCAAGTGCCGAGTCGGAGCCGAGGATCGGCTCCGAACCCATCCAGCAAGAAAGAAGGCGAGAGAAGACAACTAACATGGAACGTTATGGTAGGTACATAACTTCTAATTATCTGTATGTGAACCCTGGATCACCTATGTGATACTGCTAAAGTCAAAACACTTGTGCCTTGTGCCACAGAGAAAAATGGACAGAGTGTATATTACTGTATAAATAATGCCTACTGGGGTGGTTCTGAGGCCTGATGCTGCAGGTAGAGGTAAAGCTTTTACATTGTTTCCAACTGCCAACTTGTAGTCCAGTAACTCACTGCAATTTGTGATGTAGTTAGTAGAAAACAGACCAAAACTATTTACACTACAGCTGCAAATGGACTGATAAAAAAATGGAGTTTATTTTTACCAGGTAAACAAACATTTTCCCTATCACCCATGGATTTAAACCAGTATTCAGTGTAATTTTTAAAGATGCTATCATCTTTCAGTTGGAGCCATGGTAGAATCTATAGGTTACCTACATCTCGTTAATTTTTTTCTGTATGCTTTTTGCCTGTGCCTGATAATCATCACGCCTCCCCATCTTCATACTCTGGCCTGTTTTTCAGGGCCATACAGGGCAGCACAATATAGGCAACCATGAGGAGTGCTTGAGTTCTCACAGCACACTGGCCAAGAGGGCATTATTACTATTTTTTGCCTAACCTCAACCCTGGGCCGATGGAATTGTAACCTGTTGATGCTGTTGTACCTTTTCCTACACAACTGCTTGATCTCACACACATCTTTGATGAGTACTACTGCCAATGAGCATACTGGTGTGCTACATACATACCCCCATCCACAAGCTTACATTCTTCCTCCAAATAACTGCTACAGCCCACAACCTCCCCTTCAGTCAAGATTGGACAAACCATTCCTATATGCCTGCACTATCAAATGTGCAAGCTGCTAAAACATTTTCTAATTGGGGCAAGCCTCTCTGCACCACCATGTGGCTAGCAAGCTCCCAGCCCCCATAGTCTCAAACATATACATTTCTCTATGTCCACAAATGCAATGGGAATGGGGATACAGCACCATCATATTATTATTATTTCTGTTTATCTATGCTTTCTCTACATTTCTGTCTAATAGTGAAAGCTTCATGGGGTACAAGAGATGGGCAATGAATAAAAAAAAAAATATTTTTTAAAGACCCACATTAAGCAAAATTTCCTCATTTGATTAATACGAGAAACAAAAGCCTTGCGAAAAGGTTCTCATCCTGGTTTTCTGCATATAATCTTTTGGTTTAACAAAAAATACAAAACATTCAAGATATTGACAAAAAAAATTGGACTGATGACAGTCACAAAGAAAATATACAAAGCTCTCAACCTTCCATCTCCCAAATGAAGAACACTAGGCCTCGTAATGTGGAACAAATGGGCAAAATGTGTAACACATACTAATGGCTTACTAACAACTTCAACTAGGAAGGTCATAGAATGGTTAAAATATGCTGGTTTGACTTATAAAGAGGAACTTTTAATGAATTAATATGATTCCTTTCTATTTACCGTGGATATCCATTAAATAATTCCCAGTGCTGAATGTGTCACAGATCCTTTTAATGTGGAACTTTGAGGAATATGAACTTTTTAAGACCCCAAATGAGGTACATTCCTTGTAATGAGGTGCACTTGAGAGGTATGAAAATATATGTGATGTATATTGCATTTAAATGGAAAAATTCCAAAATGGTTTTCTTATCTGTTACCGTGTGTTTGCCCATGTCTTACGTGATCATGTATGAAGTTCTTAAAAAAAGACATTCAACATTATTACACACTCCGATGTTGCTAAAAAAACTCTTCCAGACAAATATCAATCACTATGAAACTTGATAGATAGCAAAATGGATCAAATTATGGTGGGAAGCTACATGTCATCCAAAAAAAGTCAACACCAGCAGTATACCAAAGGGCCCAGTCTTTGGTCCACTCCTCTTTGACACTGTCTTCTTGGAGGTTAAACCCAATGTTAAGGGCTTAACACTCACCAGGTTTGCTGATGACTGTAAACTCGATGCCATTATTAACTCTTCAGAGGATACCAAGAGCCTTCAATAGAGCTGTTCACGTACAAATATCTGTTGTCACAATCATGGTGAAAAAAATGCCAAACAAATATATAATTATATCCTCTGGCAAGCGCAACATTCCTTGCAACTATTACATCTACAACACACCCCCTGAAAGATGATCCTTTATTTAGGAGTCTGGGAACCTATTTGAACAATTAACTGTCCTTAGATCATCATGTAGTCACCATTGTAAGAAAGTAATAAGCTGTGCAGTGCTAAAATGACTAAGAGTATTGCATCTAGGTCCAGCGATGTAATAATTCCACTGTATATGTCACATATTACACTGATCATCGAGTAGTACAGTGCCCTTTTTGGCAAGTGTACAAACACTTAACACAACTTGAATGTACAGAGTCCTCTCATCAAGAAAATCAGTGGAATAGATGATAAGTACACATATTGTAACAAAACCTGGTCCCTATTCACAGTATCATACAGGCTGTTGATGAGTGACCTCTGTCTCACATGCTGAACAGTTTCTATCCTCTCAGATCTACTACACAACCACAAGTTCATTGCTGGCATAAACCTCCATTTAAGAGATCTTTTCTGCAACACAAATAGAACACCATGGATGGATAGATATGCATCACAGAGAATTCCACATTTTTAAAATATTCGTCCACTCAGGATCGTAGGAGATTACTAGGCTATTGGTCCTGAGGCCCTTATAAGCCTAGCCAAGAGTTTAACCCATGTTTAGACAAATCAGCACCTGATGTCCCTGTTCAGTAGGGACATGGGTGGAATCCTAGGGGTACGTTTTCTGTTTCTCATACAGTTATCCAGGTTGTGCTTAAAAAGGGGTAAAGAGGTGCTCTGCAGAGCGGGAGTCTATTCCATAGACGGGGGAGTCTCTGGGACAGAAATCTGTCCTGTCAATAAGTTTTGTTGATGTCACAGACCAGGTTGAGGCTGCTAGTGCAGGTTACTCAAGTGGAGCTTGACTTGTGAATATGCAGCAGTCCCATCAAGGTGGGGTCCGAGATCACCTTGTATGCCAGACAGAAGTCACCTCTGAGGGCTCTGTGTGAAACTAAGTAGAGGGATAGGGCTTTCAGCCTACCTGTGTATGGTAGATGTTTGAGGACCTGGATTCTCCTGGTGAGGAACCTCTGTGGTTTCTCCAGCTGCTGCATGTTCTTTGCGAGGTACATTTTTAGGGCTTTGGAAACGG
>NW_025058827.1:0-5969 GCF_019279795.1 Protopterus annectens
TTTGTGTATAATTTTCTTTCTGTGTTACATTTCCATGCTCAGGATACATTTTGCATGTTTTATTGGGTTACATTAAGGATTAACTAGTACTGTGCTCTTTCAAATGTAACTTCATAGTATTTTTTACAATGACATGACTAAGTGGTCTATATAAAATATTTATATGATTTATGCCTTGACCTTTAATAATATTTTCCTTAACACACTAAACACCCTAGCATTTGTTAGAAAAATTAGAATCAAAACAAGTCCCGCTCCCTGGCTCACCAAAGACACCCCCACTTCTTGTTTTGGCTTTTCCCAGTTAGGGGTCACCACAAATGGATCACCCAGAGCCCAGGTAAATATGCAAATATGTTGTAAATATTATGTCTTCCCAGTCTGTTGAAAAGACTTATCTGCTTGTAATTAATTTTAAGTACAGTACATCTTCAAATTAATTGCTGACTGCTTCAAATGACTTGCACAAAATCTACATGTACAGAAAACAACTTGGCAAACAACTAATAAAACAAAAAACAGGTACCTGGAGCAGCTCTAACAGTCCAGATAGTAAGCTTATTACCAAAGTTTTTATGTTTTCGCCAGCTTAATCAGCCGATTCTCCTTTTTTCAGAAACAGTTAAAACCATTAAGTAGTTTCCTTATATATAGGAATTAAAACAATTAACAAGTCCATTAACTCTTAATTAAAAACATATAAATATTTCCAATTTAAAATAACAGTAACCAGTTATTCTCGAGACTTAACAGTAAAAAAAACAAACAGTAAAAACATAATGATAATCTAAAAATGGCACACAACTACTCATGTTTACCATGGGTTGTGGGCAATAAACCACACAGATGTTATTGTAACTAAAATATTTTAGATAGGGTAGAATTAAAAATAAAAATTGAAAATTAAAATTAGTGTAAACCCTTTACCACACACGTGACAAGAGCGTGTTTTAAACCAAATCACCTCTAAAGACTATTCCATTTCAAGACATTACTAATTGAACAAGAAACCATTCAGTCCGTGGTACATGCTTAACCTCACTTGCCAGGCTAGTTCTAGTTCCTCAAGTTTGTGGCCTTGGACCACCCCTACAATTGATGTTCACTTGTTCGATAACCACAAATTTAAAAGCATGGTTATTGTGAATAGAAATATGCTGGGGCTACATTTTGCTGTTTACAATTTTGTTGCATATTAAACCAAGTACACTAGATAGCACTGGATGCACTAGGTACTGAAGCTTTATGATAACTGTAGTATAAATACTTTTTGTATGACACTGTATCTATGTAAATACAATATTTTGCAAATACTATGTCTTCTCCCAGGCTCCTTGCTGGAAAAGGACTTATCTGCTTGTAATTAATTTTAAGTACAGTACATCTTCAAATGAATTGCTGACTGCTTCTTCAAATGACTTGCACAAAATCTACACGTAGCTTAGACAGAATATAGCCATTATTAATAAAACTTACTCCAAAATTCAAGTCACCTACAGCAAATCATGACAGTAATTTATAATCTCACTGTCACCAGCCACAAAAAGTAGAATTCTTTAAAACATATTTATTTGTATATAAAAAAAGGCTGCACTAACCTCTCATCCCCCATTCCATCATGACTACAAGTTCCAAACTTAGCTGAATTCTGTAGAAACTGACACACACATCATTTCATAAAACACCATACCCACTTCCAAAAATTTAAGCCAAGGCTTGTTTCACATAGGATGCACTCCACAATGCCTAGCAATGTATTACTTAGATGAATGTACGAATAAATTATGACTGTTTACGCATTCAAAGAAATGCATACATTGAAATGAATAAGACATCTAATCACTTAAAACCTGCCATTCAATGAAATGAAAATCACTCTCAAGCCAGAGACCAGCATAGTTAGTGCCTCATCAAGTTGAATATGGCCATTTTCATTTTAATCCAACATATTCAAGATCAAAAACACTTAACACTTAGCCAAGGGTGACTGCAGTAATTTTAGAAGAATTAAAATGCAAACTAATTGACTCAGGCTTCTCTTACCACAAACTGTGAATTATGTAACTACTTTTTTATATATTTAGTCAAACATTTAGTTAATGTAACATGCTTTAAGAAACTGTAGATTAATTCATTTGTTTACATTTGATTACCTGGAAAGTCTGAGAGGGTAGAAGCCCATTTTCAGTGGAGGCCCAGGGAGAAAGCTCCAAATTATTACAAAACATTTTTAGAACAATAATTTTACAATCTTGAAAAATAAAACCTGTAGTTTAAATCATTATAAGAGATTAGAGATAATATAAAAACATTGGTTAAGAATCAATATCAGTTAAATAACGACCATCTAATATTTATAGAAATTTCAGACAGTTTGTAGAAAAAATAAAGGTGAGAAAGATAGGAGGGAGGGAATTGGCCTGATGGGTACAGGTAAAGAGCATACCTCTCAACTGTCCCTGATTTTAGCTCCGATTTTAACTCTGTCCCTCTTAATCCCTCCTAACACTAGTTGGTGCCTTTTAAAGGAAAGGTGCTGAATTATAATTAATAAATAATGACAATAATTAAGAGTTACAGACTTTTATTCCTTTGGGAAATTTATATTAATTATCATTCTCTTCTTCTGTTAATGTCTCAAGTTAATAGAACTAATATTTTAAAAGCGTCTCTGATTGTCCTTGATTTTTTTCTGGATTTGTCTCTGGTTTTGTTGAAATTTGTCCATGACTGGTTGAGAGCTATGGTAAGGAGGTCCAGGCTTTATCACTCTTGTATACATACAGAAAATGCCCAGCAGATCTGATAAGTCTGTAGGCAGATAGTCAGGAGTTTCTGGTCACTGGATCACAATGAACATCTGGGAACACAGTTGCCTATTATGGGAGAATAATTCTCACTGGAGACTGATATTTGCAGAAATGATAATACAGCTACATATAGAGTTTTAAGTTAGCTATTTATGGGCTTATAACACACTTGGAACAGCTATGAAAAAAAAAATTCTGTGAAAATTGTGGAAACCACAAATATCAGCAGGCCAATGGGAGAATTGTAGAAACAGAGGCTGGCATGAGAGGAAACACACATTTTAATGATGCGCCTCCCCTGCAAAAACTAAAACGTCTAAACTTGTAAGTTGGGTTAAGCTTACAGGTACCAGAATCTCAAGATGGTCTGAAACACAAAAGCAAAAGTACATTAAAGTATTTTGACTAGTAGTCTTGATATTTCTGTAGTGGCCATGTAAAAATATATGCATATGGCTTTTGCAAAAGTCATCCACTGCTTATCCAAACTAGTAAAAGTGGAGTGATAAAAGGTACACTGAGCAAAATGCTTTTGTTTAAATTTAAGCGCTTTAGGTAAACATTTCGCCACTAGACTTCTTCGGAATTAGTTTTGCAAAAGTCTTCTACACACATTCTAAAGGATCTCATCCTTTGGTACAGACAAGGCAACATGTACTCTGCCACTCAAACATACTGCAGATCCATGCAGGTCACCCAAGAGTCCCCAGGAAAACCGAGCTGAGCATGTAAGCTCCACAAATTTTGCTTGCATTTAGGGATTTGACTTAGTCGTATGTCATATGTTCATAGGAGTTTTAAGTCAACTAAGTTGCAAGAGCATTTCTGCTCTGCCAGTACCCACACTCATAGCTGGCCTTAGGCATAGGCCAACTAGGCTAGGCAGCCATTGTAGCAGCAGTTTTTTTTAGTAATCTGGATCGTGTAGGTAGACCAGGCTGGGGGGGGCGTTGTGGAGTCCTTTTGCCTAGGGCACCAGTTGACCAAAGGACAGCCCTGCCTCCATGTTCAAGGAGGGCCAGGCAAGTTATAAAAGGGGGTGAATTTATGAATACCCAACCAATTATCCTTTTCAAATGCAGACAATGTGTCACACTGTTTGGAGAGTTAGTTTGTTCCAGGGAAGTGGGCAAGCACTGTGTTATAAATAAATTCATCCACCATATTTTATTTATTTGTTGAAATGGTTTTAGAAGTATGGCCCTAGTATTAGCTGGACTATTTGATTTATGGACGTATAAGAGTGTTTTGACTAATAGACTCATTATAGATAGGAAAGCCTCCACATTCCACTTTAGTAATACATTGCTAACCCTGCCCCTAGTTCTAATCTCTGTCTTAAATTAAAAAAAAAAGCTGTTCCCATAACAAACCACTACAGAAGACAGTTGAGACACTCAGTTCACACACACACACACACACACACACACACACACACACACACACACACACACACACACACACAGTCTATTCTGTAACATAACCCTGAAATCTCACATTGACACACACTCTTAATCTATCCTCTTACCTAATCTATCCCCTAGACTAACCCTAACTCTAAACACTTACAGTCATACACACTTAATCTATCCCCTTACCTAACCTTTACTCTAACCCTAACCCACTCATTCCACATCAGGGCTTCTGCATACTGGCCAAAGCCTTTCCTATCTCTATTGTGTCTCTTTAGTAAGAGCTTGTCTAATAAACATCCCAACATAACAAACAAATCAAATCACCTGTTAGACAACATTAAGTTGTCCCTTTTCAATGCCAGGAGTCTTAATAACAAACTGCCAGATCTGGAGGCACATATGCATCTGGAATGAGCCTGTATTTATATGGTGGCTGATACATGGTTCATATGGAATAGGGACACCCCCTTCTTTGCCTGGATTCTGTGCTTCCTTCAAGCCCATGGGAAATAGTAGTAAGGTCTCCATTTTCATCAGAGATTTCATTCCTTCCAAAATTATATATGTTATGTGATCCTATCTCGCCTACATTCTGTACTGATGGGCTCGGAGCCGATCCCTCGGCTCCGACTCGGCACGCTTATGCTATAGAGCGAGGCCTCTTATTGGCTGAGCTATCTTTATCCCAGGATGCACCACCACTGATCCCCCAGATCTCGTTTGCCGCTTACAAAGCTTAGACGTGGTCTCAACTTGGCTGGGCTAAGTACTATTTATTTAGGCTTTTTCCTGTCAGAAATTTGCTTGATTTAAACCCAAAAGCTGTTTTAACAGCTATTGTTGTTATATTGTTGTTGTACGAGCGTGCATTGGTAGTTTTGGTAGAGGATTTCGTGTTTTTTCCTGTCAGGGAAGGTTTCCCGTTTAACTTAGAGGGGCCTTCCCCTGTTGTTTCTACTACCTTGGTTTTTTGTGTGTGGGTCAAGTACCCATTTAAGTTAGAGGGTCTTGACCCTATCTATCTCTCTTCTTCTGTAGAAAATTGTTTCTTTACTGTATTAAAAAAAAAAAAAAAAAATATATATATTTTTTTTAAAGTTTAAAATATTAAAGTAGGGATATTTTACTTGCTGTAACCCTTCTTTTTGATTGTAGACAACTGTGTTTGACTTTTTGGCTATGTCTAAAGAACACAAACCCTCCGGGTTTAAGAAATGCACGAGGTGTGGTTTCAAAATGTCCATAACGGACGACCACTCCTCGTGCGTCTATTGCTTAGGCGCCAAGCACCTACAAGAATCGTGTAGCGTGTGTCACGCCTTTTCATCAAGAGTCCTCCAGGAGAGGAAGAACAAATTAATCCTGAAAGGGTTAATCAAGCCATCCTTCGAGGAGGCTTTATCTTCCTCTCCTTCTCCTTCTAAAAAGAAGAAAGCGTCGGCTCCGACCAGTCAGTCGGAACCGACTGCAAAAAAATCTAAGCAGACTTCTCCATCGGCTCCACGGACTTCGGAGCCGAGGGCGGAACGGTCTGCCTCGATGCCTCCAGCCTCGACCCCTCTGGTTTTGGAGCCGAGGACTGGAGCATCGAGAGGCAGGTCACCCTCATCGGCTCCACTGATATTGGAGCTGATAAGGGTTACCGGCTCAGACTCTTCCCCTTTGGAGCTGAAGTCCTTATCGGCACTGAGGGAAATTACCAACCCCGATATTGGAGCTCCCGATCAGGGTCCGATGCAGATGC
>NW_025058828.1:0-6178 GCF_019279795.1 Protopterus annectens
TTTTGATATGTTCCAACACGAAGTACACTTTAAGAGTATTTTTGTTTAAAAAAGGTAATGCCTTGCAGTTAATATCCAATTCCTTGACATGTTTATGATTAAGAACCAGCCATTTGGGAACCCATTTCGAGTTACACCCATCAAAGTTAATTATTCTTAAAAGTCTATTGGTGTTTATTATTAAATAATATGTTTCGAAATTAGGTAGATCCAACCCTCCCCTATTTTTTGGAGCCATCAATTTATCATACGATATCCTAACTTTTCTAGGTTCCCATAGAAATCTAGCTAGTTCTGTATGAAGCTGTTTGAAGAATTTTTTGGAGATTTGAACTTGTGATGCTCTAAAAATATATAGTAATCTAGGAAGTATATTCATTTTAATAATTGAAGTCTTCGCCATTATTGGTAATTTCAGATTATCCCATCTTTTCAAGTCAGATACTATCTGCTCCCAAATAACCTTAACATTATTGAGATAAAAATCTCTGTTGTCTGTTGAGAAAACCACTCCTAAGTATTTTATTTTTTCTTCTGATTTTACCTGCCCTACTAATGGTAATAGTGAAAAAGGTGTAGGTGTCTTTAATGGGAATATCTTAGTTTTTTTAAATTTAATTTATAATTGGAAATTTTTGCAAATTCTTCTACTGCCTTTAATATTTTATTAGTATCCGAAACAAGTGTTGTGCAATAAATACTCAAATCATCTGCAAAAGCAGCCATTGTGATCTTCGTACCATAGATCCTTGGAGCATTATGATAGATATTTTGTTTAATGTGCAAAAGTAGAGGTTCCAAATACAAATTGAATAACAAGGAGATAAAGGACAGCCTTGACGCGGTACCATTTTTAATTTGAATTCTTTTTGAAAGATTCCTGTTAATGACTAGGATTTGTATATGATTGGTATATAATTTTTTAAAGTTGAAGTGAATTTCATGGTATGTTAAAACATGCTAAAATGTCAAATAAATATTCTGCCCACTCTGTCAAATGCTTTGTGCATCAATTATAAGTGCTGCAAAGATTATGGTTTTCAAGTGTGTGGCATGAGAAATCATTGTATGCAGTGTTAATGTATTATCTATATTTGTCTGCTATTTATAAACTGCTTGTTCATCATCAGATATTATAGGGTTAATACCATTTTCAACCCAGCTAGCCAAAAATCATGTCATAATTTTCATCTATGTTTAAAAGGAGATGGGTCCATGCAATTATCCTGGTTTTATTCCATCAGTATTTCTTTTGGTATGAGAATGCTTTCATGCATTGAAAGTGGTCAGTAATTTTATTGTTAATAATATAGTTGAAGACTACTGACAGTATTTTCCAGAATATCACTAAAAGTTTTATGTAAATGCAGTCAAACCATCCGTCCCGAGCTTTGCATGGCTTCAATTCTTTGATAACATCAGTTATTTCCGAAGAAATAGGTTTAACTAGGTTCATATGAGCTCATCATTAATCTTTGGAAATATAATTTTCTGAAGAAAATCACATTATTATTCTTATTTGGATTTACATCCTGTTGTCTTCACTCATATAGTTCTGAAAATATTAGTTCAAAAACTTTTATGATATCTTCCGTATTGCGTGTGCCTCATTGTTGAAGTATATTTCTAGGATTTGGGAAGGCACTGATTGATTAATAATAATGCTAGTGCTTTGGACGGGTCTGTATGTGATTAGCGTATTTTACCAGCATTTTCTTGTTCATGGAATGATAATTTACTGTTTTGTAATAAAAAAGTTTCTTCTGACAATCTCCTTAATAACTCCGCTTCGGCTCTGTTTACTATACTCTAATTAATTCCTGATCTAATAATTCACCTTTGACTCAAGTCATGCATATCTTTCACTTGTGGATTTCCTTGTAGAAAGTAGCTTTTGATAACATTCTCTAATTTGCACTTTGATAGGTTGCCCACTTTATGTCTGATGGATGTCGGTTTTCTAAAAGCTTATTTAATAATTGGATTAAAAACTCCTTGAGCTCTTTAATACATCCTCTTTATGCAATAGATATGGATTTTAATGTCCAATTATAACCCCTCTAGCATGCAATTTATGATTGGCATCTTTCCTTAAAGGTTAATGTGATCCCGAGTGATCTGACAAATAACGAAGCTTGTATGTATATATAGGGATCAAAACAATACTAGTGCATCTGATAGCTAAAGAAATCGTCCTGACCACATTTCCCATGACAGCTCGAATAAAATGTGAAGTTATTTGGATCTATTTGGTCCTTATTATATTTAAATGGATCTGCAAAAGTTTAAAATCTGTTGTTCCTGGTAGTAAGCATTACCGCCTGATTATTATAAGATCTATAGGGGATCGACCGAGCTTATCTAGTTTAGGGTCTTGTATGTATTCCAGTCACCTCCTATTATTATATAATAATTGTTATATTGGTTTAAAAATAAAGTAAAGTGGATATGAAGGTTTGTTGATTGGTACATGGGGCATATATATTAAGAAGAATCACCGGGTTTATCGCAGAAAATTTTGTTAAGTAAAATTACATAACACCATCTTCTCCTTCTTTATCCATTTTAAAATTCAAAATTCCTTCTCTTGAACTGGAGTTTTGATGATTATTGCTACACCTTGCACTATTAGTTGTCCCTTCCCAAGCTATTACCCCTGATCCATTTTTATTTTTAATGGCAAGTCCATTGATCATTAGCCAAGTGGGTTTCTTGTAATAATATAAATTGTGCTTTGACTGAAGAAGTAAATGAAAAATAGTTTCCTTTTTTCAGATTCTGGAAACCTTTAACATTCCATGAGTCTACTATCCACATAAAAATACTTTTAAAATGTTAGTGATGCTTAAATTTGAAAACGCTACCAGATTCAAAAGCAATATCAGATTTCAGCCATCTGGAAGCAAACTAATGCCCCATCCCTAACCAGTGCTCTATCCACTATTCTCTGACCAGGACAAACATAGGTTTTAACACTGTTTATAATTTCTATTGGTATACATCAATCCTAAATGACTATTATATAATAACACCCTAACAAGATATACAAAACCTATGATAACTACAACTAACCCTACAAAACTAACCTACACATTCCCCATTAAACACTAGTACCTATCTACAGCTCTTTGAACATATTAGTTAGTTAACACACTGTTATGTCTTATATACCACCCTCTTATCTCTACCCTGTAATGATTTCATACATTATTACAATTAAATAATTATTATATTATCCTAGAATAACTAACTGTCTTATCTAACTTTGCCTAGGTAAGTATAACATGTTAACAGCAGCATTGATAAAAACAATATCAGTAACATTTTTTTTCTCACTCATTAATGTATTAATACTGTAAGAAATATATATACCATAATGCACAGAATCTCTAGAACCACATAAAATATATATCCTTTCCCCATTCCCTTAGGAATAGGAGAGTGAATTCATACATGTTAACACATATAGATTATCATAGCATTAATATGAGTAAGTTTTTGTAGTAACATAAACAATATAACAGCTTCATTTCCAAAGGCAGAAAAGCAAAATATCAGTATATAATTATAACTGCATTTCTATCTTCAGGGTAATAATTCATCTAGATCCAAAATAAAATAACTGTAGTAACTTTTATATTGTTTCTAACATTGTATTAAATTCACTCTATTTAACCATATAAGCTACAGCCCAGCTTTAAATCCTTACCTGAATAAGCTGACATTTCTTTATACAAAATAAAAAGTCAAACCTCCTCTCTAAAATAGTCCAGGAGCCTCGTTTTGCCATTCTCCTAAAGCTTCCCCTGGCTCCACAGAGCCTGGCTACTTCCTGGTATAAAAATCTCTTACTCTTGAGTTCTCGAAGGGGACCCATTATGTGGGATAGATTTCCTCGAAGTGCCACAACAAAAGCTGACCCTCTGAGCATTTCTAGGACTTCCTGCTGACTCCACAGACACTACTACAGTTCATCAAGGCTGCAGGAGTTCATGAAATCTTTAGATTCAAGCTGACCTGTAAGAAAATACTGGTTAATGATTAAACAGGGGCCTGGTGGAGAAAAAAGCATAAACAAAGGATTTTGAAGCCTTGAGGTATAGTAGAGCCATGGAATCCCAGAATCTGTATTGGCTGTACACAGACTGAATGTTCCAGTTGCTTCAGTTGGAAGGGATTTAGTGCCTCAAAAAAGGTGAGTTCTTTGCTTCCTTTGTAGAAACAGAATATTTGGCTCCATCAAATGTAAAGATTAATGTAATTTGGATACTTCATCTGGAATTTTATATTTTATCAATAAGAAATTTGCAGTATAGCCACGTTTGTCTGGCTTGTCTGATTTGCATTGGTAGATCTTGACATAGAAACTCTGTTATTTTGCCACATTACAAAACCTCCTTTCTTTTCATAGTTAGAATTATTTTATTTACATCCTGGTAATTCAGAATTTTGACATAAAACCGTAAGGTCTAGGAATATTTGATGCTTGTGATTCCTGAGAGCTTCCAGTGTGCTCTTTCTATGACTCATTTGTTTAGCTACCCGAGTCCCCTAACAATATTTCCAGTATCTGTGTAATGGTAGGCATTGATCATTATATTGAATATTTCCGATTCCTCTAATAATTACGCTTGTTTCTTCTGGATCTTGCCTTTAAGTCCAGAATCTTGGTCTGCATAGTTTGAATGTCCAGGTCATGAATATCTGTTTTTTTTTTGTAAGCAATGTTATTCTGTCTTCATTATCAGATATTCTAGCCTCTGATTTATCTATCCTGTCGAGAATTTGACTGCATGTGGCATTACAAGCAAGCATCTGGTTTGAAAGCATTGAAGATTCTTGTATGGGTAACAGTTGTTTTAATGTCCCATGTTAGCTAGTTGATCCGTTGGTTTTGTTCCTCCTGTTTTTAGTAAAAAAGATCTTGTGGTTTTACAGTTTCTGTCTTTTAAATGTAGAGTCTCTGGTGACATCAGCATTGATAATTTAGTTTTTAGTTGTTGTTGTGTCCATATTTTTGTCCAGCTCTTTGAGATCTTGAAACAGAAATCAGATAGACTTCACTTATAGCTCTATTCAGAGTCAGGCAAACAATCAGCTTTAATCCTGTGGAAATTAATTAGTTTTTCCTTCTCGCTCTTTGATTCTCAGTCAGAGTTTGGTTGTAGTAGAATAGTTATATCCGCAATTAATGCAAAGACTTGTATTATATATCCTCAGGGTTACTTATTCTTGCGAGTAACTGGAGAGCTGTAGATGTACAGTGTCTACAGAAAGGCGGCCATCTTTGAACGTGTATATTAAAAGCAGTGGATATGTCTGGATACATGAAAAAGGGGAGCCTAGTGGGGAAATGTGGTACTTGCAGGCAGTCACAACATTCCTAGACAAAAAGAGCAGGAAATAGGGAACAATAGCAGGTTCTACTGTCTCCTTACCAGTTTTAGTAGGCCTATATGTACCCCACTGTTGTGTGGATCACGTGTCATGCTGTGAGACAACATTGCTATAGAAATCAAACAGCAGCAGTCAGACAACATTTAAAGGGCTATCCCCAGGCTTATACAAAGCTGTCTCTAAACTGGCTGCATGTTTCACTGTTTTGTAGGCTGCGTGCTTAATATTTTGCCACGTTGTTATGTCATTGAGCCAAGTAGTGAAGAACTGAATACAATGTAAGTTTTGCTGTAGCAACTTCATGTGATGGGCTCCCATCTGTATAGACACAAAAAAGATAGAAAGGAAATGTGATAGGAAAGGTATAGTAGAATCTGTCCCATATGTAGTATGACATTCCTATCATTCTAGGGCATTGCTACAATTTTGAATCTGTATAGCATGCTGTCTTATTCCAGAGCCTCTTCTACAGCATTAGCTGGGCAGAGAATCAAGTACAAACTTGAAAGAAAGAAACATGCAGCACAGATAGCAACATTGCAGACATGGTTACTAGGCCAGCATATGTTGGAGATGATATTCATAGAACCTCTGCTACACATACAATGTGGATAAATAGCAAAATGCAGCCTGTTCAACATACACAGTATGTGCAACCTGCAGCACTGTAGCAATAACTCCTGCTTGGGTATTAGCAATGCAGGGTTTATTCATGGCTGATATGTCTCATGCTTGGCTATGAGTCAATCAGGGTTTATCCATTGCTTATGTGTATCTTGAA